>NC_092087.1:71903274-71956637 GCF_045679555.1 Salvelinus alpinus | reverse complement strand
TTGGAACTGAGTCTATTATCAGTGTGATTTTATAATCCCATGTGGGATGGCCTCATGACACCACAATAAAATACACTATATATACAAAGTATGTGGACACGGAGGCTTCAATGTAGAAAGAAGTCGCAAGAAGTCTCTTCGACAACTTTTTGTAAATCATTTTGTAAATAATCCTCAATTTCGCCTAAATTCATACTTCTCATGATCTCAAAAGTCATTTTAATTACCCAGTAATCGAGTGTACCTTAGTTAGCATGAGCAAACCAGTCACACGCTTAGATAAATCTCTGGAAAAAACTTCACGTTCCACCAAATCAACTTCAGTTAAAATGGCTACCTTCATTGAAGACTTCAGTAGCCACTCCGGGTGATACGGCTAACCCGATAACACTGGAGATCCTTGTCAGAGAGCTGGCGAAATCGAGTGAAAGTTTGGCAGCAGAACTCACCGAATTGCTGAATAACTGGCTCCATTTCAGGCAACCATGGAAACCATCCGGCGTTCTGTGGCATCTCACACTACCACACTGGCTGAAGTTGAGGTCGGGCTCTCGGGCCACAGCGACCAACTCACTATGCTGGAAACCAGGCTTGACGTTGTGGCCGCCGCCAACAAGTCTCTGCAGCTACAAGTGGAAGATTTGATTTCCCTTTCAAAACGCCAGAATATCCACGTGATTGGACTGCCAGAGGATTCTGAGACAGGATCTCCAACCCAGTTCATGGCGGACCTGTTCAATGAAGTTTTGGGCGATGAGGCTTTTTCCAATTTCCCAGAACTCGATAGAGCCTACCGCATCCTTGCAGCCTTGCACCGAAACCTCGCCCAGGCGGCCGACCACATCCCATCATAATGTGGTTCCGTCGATACAAAGAAAAGGAGCTCGTCCTTCGGTGGGCAAAGGAACATGGCAACGTCACTTTCCAAGGCCACAAGATCAAGTAATACCAGGATATCTGTCACGTCCTGACCATAGTTCTTATGTGTTTTGCTTGTTTTAGTGTTGGTCAGGACGTGAGCTGGGTGGGCATTCTATGTTGTGTGTCTAGTTTGTCTGTTTCTGTGTTCGGCCTAATATGGTTCTCAATCAGAGGCAGCTGTCAATCGTTGTCCCTGATTGAGAATCATATATAGGTGGCTTGTTTTGTGTTGGGATTTGGTGGGTGGTTGTTTCCTGTCTCTGTGTTTTCTCTGCACCAGATAGGGCTGTTTCAGTTTGCCACGTTTGTTATTTTGTAGTATTTGTAAGTGTTCTCAGTATTCGTCTTGTTAATTAAACATGTTGAACACGAGCTACGCTGCGTCTTGGTCCGATCCCTGTTACACTCTCTCTTCTCATGAAGAGAGGGAAGGCTGCCGTTACAATATCAGGTCTAGCCTGCCAAAGAAAAGGGCCGCATTTAACGACATCAAGTCCACTCTGTACAAGAAGGGAATCCGCTTTGGGCTGATTTATCCTGCCCGTCTCCAGGTCACAGCGAGTCAATTTTTTCGAAAATCCTGAAGAAACTGAGTCCTTCTACCGACAGCGCATACATTGAATGCTTGACCTGGGAGGATGTCTCACCTGCCTGTATTATGTGAGTAATGTTAGTTCTAGTGGCCGTGTGGACACTAGGCTACATACATCTATGGCCATCTGTCGATCCGATTCTCGTGAAACAATCCTATGCTAAAGCTTGCTGGCTACAGTAGGTATGTTTGAAGCAGCACATAACTCGTTTTTGTTGTTGACAATGACATACTATACTGTCTCACTGCTCATTAAACTTCCTTTTGATCTTGTTTAGTTTCTTAATCAAAGACAGTCGGTGTAAAAAGCACAGCATTTTGATTTTTCATTTTGCTAAGGCTTTGAACTTGCTGCTCCACTAATGGCAATCTATAGCCTATATTGCAGTTTGGCAGCCTTTAGGTCGTTTTGGATACCAATGTTACTAGCTAGTCAGACACCGATGCTGTCCACCAATATTTGTGTATTTACATTTTTCATTTGGGGTCTGCTTGATATTTAACATTCTTGTTATTGTATTTTTTTTACAGACACTCTGAACTACCGTGGTTTACGTTGGCCATGATTGGTGATGTTGGTCCCTGACGGTCGTCAGTTACATTCACTTTATCTTGGACTCCACTACGACATTGGAGTCTAATAATATCACTCCTCTCTTCCAGTTGCACTCTTGTTTAATTGTTGCACTAGCTGAAGAGTATAGACCCACGGTTCGTTTGCCTAATTGTACATATCCAAAATGCTAGTTGTCCGTTTGTATACTTTTATTGAATTGTTTCCTCCTAACAACGGTTAACAATTTACAAATACAGTGGCTGACCCTTTTCATAGCCTACTGATTAATTTCAAATGTTTCTCCTTCCTCAGCCCTGTGGCGACACCTAGTGGACTACTCATTTTATGCCCATTGAAATGTCACCGATCGCTGTTAACATTTTTCAATAACTGAAGCAGAAGGTTATTATACTCGTTGTTTAAAGTGTGACCGAAACCCAAAATGTTCACTTGCCTATTGACATATTTTTATTTATTTCAAGGGCGTATGTAACTGCTTTCCTAGGTCGGTTTTACCTCACTGCACATGTAGGGTAATCAACAGATGCTGAGTAAGATAATTCCTGCTGCTTGTCTCGTTCATAACGAGTTTAGGATTTGTATTTTTCCCTTGTTGTACTATCTTTTTTATTTCTGTGTATGTCGGGTATGTTGGAGTCGGGGGTTACGTTGCTCTGCTTTTTTAGGATTTGATACATTTTTTATTCAGATGTTTTTTCATGCTGCTCCTCTCTCAATCTCTCTTTTCCACTTTCTTTTTCATTTGAGTTCTCTTATAAGGATTAATGTCTAGTTTAACAAGTCAGGATGGTACTTTAGGGCTTCCAGTCAGACTGGTGACATGGAACATTCGCGATTGTGGGGGGCAAATTAAGCGCTCCAGAGTATTTTCACATCTGAAGAGCCTGATTACTGATATCGCATTTCTTCAGGAAACTCACCTACTTGTTAACAACCATACTAGATTGCGTAAAGCATGGGCTGGACAGGTTTTTCATTCTAATTTTAACATCAAAGCAATAGTGAACAGCAATAGTGATTCACAATCGAGTAGTGTTTTCACCCTCACAGATCATTTCAGATCCTGGAGGACGTTATACAATAGTTACTGGCACACTCTTCCAAACCCCTGTAGTACTTGCGTATGTTTGCGCCCCTAACTGGGATGACACTCGATTTATGACATCTCTTTTAGCCTCTCTCCCTAATCTTGACACCCACTGCCTCATCTTCGGCGGGGACCTTAACTGTGCTATTGAACCAAGACTTGACCGGTCTAATCCCAGTACACTCACTCCTTCCGGGATGGCAAAAACTCTTTCTACATTCATTACCCAAATGGGTTGTGTTGATCCATGGCACTTCCTCCACCCCGTCACAAAATACCTTTTCTCATGTTCTTCAAGCCTACTCGCGCGTAGACAACTTTTTTTTAGATAGAGCCCTTCTTCCCTCAGTTAAAAATACAGAATATTCTGCGATAGTGATTTCGAACCATTCCCCCAACATTCTGGATTTAGCACTTACCCCGAATGCAAAAAAAAAAGTCAAATTGGAGATTGTCTAACAAAGAATTCTGTGACTTTATTTTGACCAACATAGATGTATTCATTCAAACAAATGAAAATGATGACACCTCCCCTTCAATTCTTTGCGAGACTTTCAAAGCTGTATTATGGGGAAAGATAATTTCTTACAACGCTCATCATGTCAAACAAAGAACTGAAACATCAGGAACTGGTGGACTCAATCCTGGCAATAGACCTCCAGTATTCAACTTCACCATCCCCTGAATTATACACAGAGTGGCTGAAACTTCAAACTCAATTTAATCTGCTTTCCACTGACAAAGCACAGTTTCTGTTGCAACGAACAAAGGTGACGTACTACGAATATGGTGACAAGGCCAGCCGCCTTTTGGCACACCAACTTAAACGGCAGCATCTTATCTCTCAGGTATATGACTCCTCCCGTAATCTTACAAGTGATCCCTCTAATATTAATTCTACTTTTGTTTCGTTTTATTCTAACCTCTACAAATCTGAACCTCGTCAGATAATATGGCTATGGACAAAACTTTTGTTATTGACCAAATACTTATTTTCCACCATAATTTGCAAATAAATTCATTAAAAATCCTACAATGTGATTTTCTGGATTTTTTTTCTGTCATAGTTGAAGTGTACCTATGATGAAAATTACAGGCCTCTCTCATATTTTTAAGTGGGAGAACTTGCACAATTGGTGGCTGACTAAATACGTTTTTGTCCCACTGTACTGGTGTCCCACCTTGGTGCAGGATGTCACTCGTGTGTCGACTCCTGTTTCGTATGTGCTCAAACTAAGTCCCCCCGGGAATGCTCCAGCAGGGAAGCTCCTTCTGCTTCCCGTGCCTCAGCGACCTTGGTCACATCTATCCATTGACTTTGTAACCAATCTTCCCCCCCTCTGATAGTTTCACCACTATTCTGGTGGTAGTGGATAGATTTTCCAAGTCATGTCGATTAATCCCACTTCCTGGTCTCCCCACTGCTCTCCAGGTCGCTGAGGCACTCTTCCAGCAGGTCTTCTGGCATTATGGTCTTCCGGAGGACAACGTCTCTGACCGTGGCCCCTAATTCATATCACGAATTTGGAGGGCCTTCTTGGAGAAGCTCGGGGTCACGGTCAGCCTCACTTTTGGGTATCGGCCTCAGTCCAACGGGCAGGTGAAGAGGATGAACCAGGAGCTGGGGAGGTTCCTGAGGAGTCACTGTCAAGATCGGCAGGGTGCATGGTGCACGATTCCTTCCCTGGGAAGAGTACACCCAGAACTCCCTACATCACTCCTCTACTGGGTTGACCCCCTTCCAGTGTGTTTTGGGTTTCCAGCAAGCCCTGGCCCTGTGGCCACCGGGCCAGACTGCGGCTTCTGTGGTAGATGAGTGATTCCGGCGCACGGAGGAGGTTTGGAGCAACGGGCACATGAGACTTCAACACGTTGTCCATCGTCAGAAGGAACAGGCAGACCGCCACCGCAGTGAGACCCCTGTGTTCCAACCTGGGGACCGCGTCTGGCTCTCTACCAGGAACCTCCCACTCCGCCTGCCCTGCAAGAAACTAAGCACCCGGTTTGTGGGGCCGTTCAAGGTTCTCCGGAGGGTCAACGAGTTACATACAGGTTACCCAGCCACTATCGCATGTCACCCTCTTCATGTTTCCCTTCTCAGGCCAATGGTTCCTGGTCCCCTAGCTGATACTGCCCCCCACGACATACCCCCACCCCCCCTGGACATTGAGAGGGGTCCGGCGTACGCTGTCAGATCCCTACTGGACTCCCAACATTGTGGGGGTCGGCTCCAGTATCTGGTGGACTGGGAGGGGTATGGCCCAGAGGAGCGGTGTTGGGTTCCGGTGGAGGACATTCTGGACCCCAACATCATCCGTTATTTCCACATTCTCCGCCCGGACCTACTCGCTCCTCGTCCTCAGGATCATCCCTTGGACGGCGGCATCCTGCAGGGAGTACTGTCACATCTTCTCCTGCTCCTCCCTTCTGGCATACGACGTCACCAGAGTACTAACCACCGGTCCTGGCATTCATCATTATGCACACCTGTTAATAATTATGATTCACACCTGGACTTCATTACCTTCATCATTTCCTCCCCTTTATGTCACTCCCTTATGTTTTCTCACCAACGTGTAGCCTTATGGAATTGTCTCATTACTGGTTTTGTTTTATTAAACGTTGCACCTGCTTCCTGACTCACAGCTCAATTATTACACTGAATCTTTCTGGGTAAGTCTCTGAAAGCTTTGCACACCTTGATTGTACAATATTTACCCATTATTCTTCAAGCTCTGTGAAGTTGGTTGTTGATCATTGCCAGACAACCCTTTTCAAGTCTTGCCGCAGATTTAAGTCCAAGCTGTAACTGGCTCAAAATACATGTTTTGTCATACCCGTGGTATATTGTGTCATACCATGGCTATCAGCATTTAGGGCTCAAACCACCCAGTTTATAATTATAGACTGGGATTCTCATTGATACAATCAAAATCAATAATGCGACGCCAGTTCAGACAGGTAACCCGAGTTTTCACATCAACTGATATTACACCAATTAGATTCATCAATCTACCTAATATGGAGGTCTATTTAGTTTACCAGGTTCTGCACACACACATTCCCTGATGGCTGCCAAGCGCAAGTTATGTGCCAGTGTTTCTTGGTGACATGCTGTTGCGGTAACATGCGTTACTCACTATGCATGTTTGTTTTCTGTTATTCCACCACCGCCCCACCCACTGGGCACAAGGGTCAGTTCAATGTCTAGTTTTGATTTACATTTGGTTGAGTTGTCAACTAATGTGAATTCAATGTGAAATCAACATAAAATGTCACCATGTCATTGGATTTAGGTAAAAAATAGGGTGACAAAAATATGAAATCCCCTTATATTGATGACTTTTTGCTAATCCTATCAGTTTAAGTTTCAAGTTTTAATGGCACAGTATAATGACATGCCTAATGAAATGCCAGTGCAAAAATGAAATACAAGGGTCAAATCAGTCTGTGTAGTCATATTGTTAGCTATTTAGTTGGCTATTTAGCATTCTTATGGTTTGGGATAGAAGCTATTCAGGAGCCTGTAAGTGTCAGACTTGATGCACTGGTACCGCTTGCAGAGAGAACAGTCTATGGCTTGGGTGGCTGGAGTCTTTAACGATTTTCCGAGTCTTCCTTTCACACTGCCTGATATAGAGGTCCTAGATGGCAAGGAGCTCAGTCCCAATAATGTACTTGGTTGTCTGTACCACCCACTGTAGCACCACGAGATTGAGGGTGGCGCAGTTCCCATACCAAACAATGATGCAGCCAGTCAATATGCTCTCAATGGTGTAGCTGTATAACTTTTTGAGGATTTGAGAGCACATGCCAAACGTTTTCATTCTCCTGTGGGGGAAGAGGCGCTGTCGCGCCTTCTTCGCGACTGTGGACAACTTTAAGTCCTTAGTGATTTGGACTTTGAGGAACTTGAAACTCTCGCCCCCTGTTTCCTGTTGTCCACGATCAGCTCCTTGGTCTTACGGACGTTGAGGGAGAGATTGTTGTCCTGGCATCACTTCTCCCTGTAGGCTGTCTCATAATTTCTGGTGATCAGGCCTACCACTGTTGTGTCGTCAGCAAACTTGATGATGGTGTACAGGAGGCGACGAAGCTCAAACCCCTGGGGGAACCCATGTTGAGGGACAGCATGTTGAACGCTGAGCTGCAGTCAATGAGGAGCATTCTCACATAGGTATCCCTCTTATCTATGGTGGGTCAAGGGCAGTGTGGAGTGTAATTGAGATTGCGTCGTGTATGGAGCTGTGGGGGCAATATGCAAATTGGAGTGGGTCAAGTGTGTAAGGGATGTCGAAGCGTGCATAAAATGCATTGAGTTTGCCTGGTTGATTTTATTTTTGATTTCACCTTTTATTTAACCAGGTAGGCCAGTTGAGAACAAGTTCTCATTTACAACTGCGACCTGGTCAAGATAAAGCAAAGTAGTGCGACACAAACAATACAGAGTTACACATGGGATAAACAAACATACAGTCAATAACACAATAGAAAAATCTGTATACAGTGTGTGCAAATGTAGTAAGATTAGGGAGGTAAGGCAATAAATAGGCCGTAGTGGCAAAATAAACTACAATTTAGCATTAATACTGGAGTGATAGATGTGCAGAAGATGATGTGCAAGTAGAGATACTGGGGTGCAAAGGAGCAAAAAAATAAATAACACTATGGGGATGAGGTAGTTGGGTGGGCTATTTAGATGGGCTGTGTACAGGTGCAATGATCGGTAAGCTGCTTTGACAGCTGATACTTAAAGTTAGTTAGAGAGACATAAGTCTCCAGCTTCAATGATTTTTGCAATTCGTTCCAGTCATTGGCAGCAGCGAACTGGAAGGAAAGGAGTCCAAAGGGGGAGTTGGCTTTGGGGATGACCAGTGAAATATACCTGCTTTAGCGCGTTCTATGGGTTGGTGTTGCTATGGTGACCAGTGAGCTGAGATACGGTGGGGATTTACCTTGCAAAGACTTATAGATGACCTGGAGCCGGTGGGTTTGGTAACGAATATGAAGCGAGAACCAGCCAACGAGAGCATACAGGTGGTGGGTAGTGGTGGGTAGTATATGGGGCTTTGGTGACAAAACGGATGGCACTGTGATAGACTACATCCAATTTGCTGAGTAGAGTGTTGAAGGCTATTTTGTAAATTACATCGCCGAAGTCGAGGATCGGTAGGATAGTCAGTTTTACGAGGGTGTGTTTAGCAGCATAAGTGAAGGAGGCTTTGTTACAAATTAGGAAGCCGATTCTAGATTTCATTTTGGATTGGAGATGCTTAACGTTAGTCTGGAAGGAGAGTTTACAGTCAAACCAGACACCTAGGTATTTGTAGTTGTCCACATATTCTTAGTCAGAACCGTCCAGAGTAGTGATGCTAGTGTCGCGGTAGGGGATTTTGCTATAAGACCGTTAAGGTACCCCCGTCGAGAGTGATACAAGTCGTCTCACTCAGGTTCTTATGTCACCCGGCTAACAGGTGACTCACAGGTCCGCCGGACTGACCTGGTTATGTATCCTGCTCTTTATTTGGAGATTAGCCTTATTTGATGCCGTTAGGCTTTTTCCGGGATCTTAGATCATATTAATCAGACTTAGAGTACCTCACTTTCCCTTTGTATGCTCTTATATCTAGGCTCACGTAAACTATGACGTAGTTACGATTTACAGTCTATGTCCGTCGACTAATACTACTTGAATATTAATATAGAGGATACTTGTTACAATAAAATGATTAATCTGTCCAAACCATTATATTGTCTTTAGTGTAGAAACTAGACTTATTTCCCTAGATTTGGTAGTGTCAGAGGAGTTTTCTCCCATAGGGCTTTAGATCTAGTTTCTACTTTTTATTCATTCAATGTTTGCAAAGCACACAGTTATACACGTCATTACAGTTTCTTTACGTCCTTTCAATAAAACATCAATAATCATCAAAACACTTACTACTATTAATGCCTTATTTATGTATTACAACAAGCGGTTAATTACCTTAGCATAGGTTGACCTGCTTGGTTCCCAGAGAGTATGTTCTTCAACTCACAATTGCTCTACCGGTATAGCCAATCACTTCAGTATCTGTTCCTCCTGCTAGAAGTTGTGCTATGACCTTTTTCTTTTTATATATTTTTTTCTGATTAGTAACGAGACTGCTATCGTAGATCAAGACCCTTTGTAACACCACTAAGAGTGTACGGGGTACTTGTCTCAGTAGGTCTCGCCCAAAAACCAGCGGTCAAAAGATACAATTGTTCTAGAGTATGAAAGTCAGATATGTATCTGTTACTCCTACTAGAAGTTGCACTATGATTTACTAATTATTGAAGAGACGGTTCGAGAACAAGACCCTTCATAACACCCCTGACGCTATTCATCCACTCCAGCTTGGTGGATATATTCAGCGCAAGGAGTGTATAGGGTAGTTGACTCAGTATGTCTCGTTCAGAAATCAGAAGTCAAGAGATACAATTGTTCTAGAGTATGAAAGTCAGATATTACCTTTTAGGTTGATGATAGTTGAAGTATCACACGCTGTCTGTCGGTGATAAGTCAAGTAGCACTATCACACCTTTTTTGGGAAGGCATGCTTCTTATATACTCTCTTCGGGACCCAGTCAGCTTAGCGCTGAGTCACATTCTAACATTGTGGCGAGCTATTTCTGTAAAGGGGTCAGTTTGACATGTCACTGTGAAACATTACTAATGACAGATGTACCCTCTATCCCAAATTCTTGCATCAGTTTAACCCATTCAAATTCTACTGTTAGTGTAGCGCTTTTCCGTTCCGTCGATGACTCGCCCTCTTCCCCATCTGGGGGCGGTGCTCGAATGCAAGGCATCTCATCGAGCCAGCTATTCGGCCTCCACTCAAGAGACGGAGCCAGTGATGACGGTGTGGGCAGATCCTGCAAAGGAGGTGTCATCAGGTCGTTTTTTAGTGCTTCCGTCACACCCTCTCCAGGGCCTGATGAAGACCTCCTCTTCTGGAGTCTTTTTGTCTTGGTGTTGTGTTTGTTTGTTTCACCCATTACTACTGATCCTAACAGATACCCCTGCCAGTTGTACACTACTCCCACTATCACTCTTGGATTCCCTGCTAAAACATATCTATTAATTGCATACTTTTTATCTTTTGTAGCTGTTTTTGCAATCAAGCGACCCTCTAGGGTTAACTCAATAAAGGATACCTCTTGTCTCCAAGGCTCCCTAGTACTACAGTAATACATTTTTTCATGTCCTTTGTACGTCCCCATTTTGCATAAACATGTTGTGCACAATGGGTCTGCAATGAGCTTTCCACTGAGAATGCTAGCAATCTTCCCTGTGGTGAGAGCTCTACATCTTTTACACTCTTCGAAGGTGTCTTGAGGGTTCTGTCCCAAGGTTCCATCCTGTATAATACATTTCTCCTGTTATTATTTTTTGAATCAGTTTGATAAACAAATCAGTTTGATAACCATGGTTCTACACTAACTCATACATTCACTACATTCTCCGAAGTGGTCTCCTGCCATCTCCTGGGAAGGTCCAGCCTGTATAGTACATCTCTCCCGTTAAACCCTTCATAGCTACTTCCCCAGTAAGCGGATCCCAGGGAACTATCGCTCCACTATGTCTGAGCGTTAGCTCCATGGGTATTACTTCCTTCGTTAATACCCCATCTTTATTAACAAATACATTTTGCATCGGCCAGCTTTGGGCCCTGGTCAAACACCCCCAGCAACAGCTTTCTGTTGTTTTTCCCCTTAAACTAAGGTGCCCATGTAAGTATCCTGCTACACTTATCCCACAATTACCACAGTCATTTAACCTACTCCCCACAGTTTTCCATAACACAACTTCCCCCTGATACATATCCCCTGATGGTCTATCTCATCCTCTGCATGAGGGGTGTTTCTTGTAAAAGTTCTCTAAGTTGTAACAGGTTAGATCCCCTATATCCCCTATATATGTGCAGAGCTGATCTCCACTACTCCCCTCTTCATCCTCCACTCTTTCTTCTTCCTATTATGTTTTGGGGAAGCAAGAGGTTAACTTCTTAGAACTAGGGGGCGACATTTTCACTTTTGGATGAATTGGTGCCCAAATTGAATGGCCTCGTACTCTGTCCTAGATCATATGATATGCATATTATTATTACTATTGGATAGAAAACACAGGCAAACTTCCAAACAGGAAGTGAAAATTCTGAAATGGGTCGCTGTGAAAGGCATCGCCTATTCAAATGTCTTATATTTATGGATATGTATGCACTTCATACGCCTTCCACTAGATGTCAACAGGCAGTAGAACGTGGAATGAAGCATCTAGCCTGATGTGGGACCGGATGAGAGCCATTGGAGTGACTGGTCAGGCATATTGCCAGTTCTTGGCCACGCACACTGCGCATGTGATGTCCTTCCTTGCTATCGGTTATATAGATATGAAGAAATGCTCCGTTTGGCACGTTATTGGATATATATGAGAAAAACATCCTGAAGATTGATTCTCAACTGAGTTTGACCAGTTTATTCGATTTGTAATATCACTTTTTGAAGTTTTCGTTCATTAGCGTAAATTTGGATGGACACTGTTATATTTTCCTCTGTGTTATTCCAATAGGTGTAGTTAAACCTTTGTCTCAATTTTTCCATTGGGAACCCAGGGCATATAGTATTGCTTTGACCTGTGTCACAGCTTATTGGTTCCCCCTTATGTTTTATGAAGGCTCTAAATACTGTTAGGGAGGATTCACATTCTTGTTGAAACACCTCTAAGCCTTGTCTATTTGCTTGTTCTTCTTGTAAGTGTCCTACGTTTAGTACCAGTCCTAAAAATATAGCTAATGGTACTAGACCTATAGTGAAAAGGGCACTTACCCACCAGCACCAGCCGATTTTACATTCTCGGTGCTTGGTCCTATATTCCCCCAGTCTCATGTTTCCTGTGGAGCCAGGGGAGTCCGGGGGTTAGAACATATATTTACTACTTCTTTCTTTTTTTCAGGGTGACGGGTTTCCATATGGGTGACCTTCTCTGTCCTGTGCTCTGTTGTCCACTTGTGCCCTCTCCAGGGTCTGGTTTACCCTCTTGGGGGCCGGAGGGGGGCTTTCTAAAGAAATTCCCTCCTGACTGAGTTACATCTCCTTTTTGCTCACCCTTACCCTCTCCAGGGGATGTGACTCTGTCTACCATCACATGGCAGGACCAGACACAATCCATCTTGGATAGGGCATCTTGAGCAATATACAATTGCCATCCCATTTTTACCGGCCACCTTTTCCTACCATCCCCCAATTCTGGGGCCTTAGTCATGTCACCTTCCAAACAGGTAACTCAATGAAACGTTCTTTCCTTTCTCATACACCGTCCATAGTGACACTCCCGTACTATGTCCGCTTTACTTTCCCAAGGAAATAATATAATTTTAAAGTAATTATACACTTTGAATAGAGGCTGGTGTTTCTTAATCATTTTATAATTAAATTCCACCTGTTCCAACAATTTCTAGTGAAGTTGATCAGTCTTCACGGGAAATTCTTAGGATTCAGGGCCTAATACTGTTATTGGAGGGTCCGTCATATTGCACTTCCCCAACAGCTATCCCACCGGCATCACATCCTACTATGTTAATGTGCCTTTGTGGGGCCGGAGACTGCAGAGTGGTGTGTTTCCAGATCACTCTGCTTGTCCCGGAACTCCTTACTCCTTGTTTAGCCAATTCCTCATGCCTGTTATGGATTGCGGTCCAAATACCCTGTTCTGTTCTCCGGACCTGGAGTCCAGCTCTATTCCTAACTAGTCTGAGTCTGGTGGGGGTGGACGTCATACCTTCTTTAACTGGGCTAGGTCAACTACCTTATTCCCCTCAACTAATACGGTATTGGCACTAATTATTTTAAGCACTTCCTTTTTTTTACCAAATTTCTTAGGAATTACCTGTCCCGTATTTTTCTCACTAGGGGGGTTCTTAATCCTGATCCAGTTTCCCACCTGTAATACACAAGGTAGAGGGGGAGAACTGGGGCTAGCTATGTCTATGGTCGTTTTGTGGGCACTATGGTGTTGAACGCTGAGCTGTAGTCAATGAACAGCATTCTCACATAGGTGTTCCTTTTGTCCAGGTGAGAAAGGGCAGTGTGGAGTGCAATTGAGATTGCATCATCTGTGGATCTGTTGGGGCGGTATGCGAATTGGCGTGGGTCTAGGGTGTCCGGGAGGATTCTGTTGATGTGCGCCATGACCGGCCTTTCAAAGCACTTCATGGCTACTGACATGAGTGCCACGGGGCACTAGTCATTTAGGCAGGTTACCTTTGCTTCCTTGGGCACAGGGACTATGGTGGTCTGCTTGAAACATGTAGGTATTACAGACTCGGTCAGGGAGAGGTTGAAAATGTCAGTGAAGACACTTGACAGTTCGTCCGCGCATGCTTTGAGTACACGTCCTGGTAATCCGTCTGGCCCTGCGGCCTTGTGAATGTTGACCTGTTTAAAGGTTTTGTTCACATCGGCTACCGAGAGCGTTATCACACAGTCATCCAGAACAGCTGGTGCTCTCGTGCATGCTTCAGTGTTGCTTGCCTAGAAGCGAGCATAAAAGGCATTTAGCTCGTCTGCTAGGCTCACGTCACTGGACAGCTCGCGTCTGGGTTTCCCTTTGTAATCCGTAATAGTTTTCAAGCCCTGCTACATGGAACGAGTGTCAGAGCCGGTGTAGTAGGATTCAATCTTAATCCTGTATTGATGCTTTGCTTGTTTGATGGTTCGTCTGAGGGCATATAAGCGTCCGGATTAGTCTCCTGCTCCTTGAATGTGGCAGCTCTAGCCTTTAGCTCGATGCGGATGTTGCCTGTAATCCATGGCTTCTGGTTGGGATATGTACGTACAGTCACTGTGGGGATGACATCATCTACGCATTTATTGATGAAGCCGATGATTTAGGTGGTGTATTCCTCAATGCCATTGGATGAATCCCGGGAACATATTCCAGTCTGTGCTAGCAAAACAGTCCTGTAGTGTAGCATCCGCATCATCTGACTACTTCCGTATTGAGCAAGTCACTGGTACTTCCTGCTTTAGTTTTTGCCTGTAAGCAGGAATCAGAAGGATAGAATTATGGTCAGATTGGCCAAATAGAGGGTGGGGGAGAGCTTTGTATGCATCTCTGTGTGTGGAGTAAAGGTAGTCTTGGATTTTTTCCCCCTGGTTGCACATGTGACATGCTGGTAAAAATGTTGCAAAGGTGATTTAAGTTTGCCTGCATTAAAGTCCCCGGCCACTAGTAGTGCCTCTTCTGGGTGAGCATTTTCTTCTTTGCTTATGGCCTTATAGAGTTGGTTGAGAGCGGTCTTAGTGCCAACTTCGCTTTGTGGTGGTAAATAGAAGGCTACAAATAATACAGATGAGAACTCTCTTGGTAGATAGTGTGGTCTGCAGCTTATCATAAGGTACTCTAACTCAGGCGAGCAATACCTAGAGACTTCTTTAATATTAGACATCGCGCAACAGCTGTTATTGAGAAAGACACACACCCCCACCCCTCGTCTTACCAGAGGTAGCGTATCTGTTCTTGTACCCTGATGAAGACAGCTTGCCTGTCGAAACGTTGGTAAATTAAATATTTTTGCATCTGAGCTCCTAGAGTGTGCGGCTCTCCTTTTATTTTTAAGTTTTCTACTCCGCTAGCCAGCACCTCGCCTAAATAGGTGTGCGCTTCTTTTTCTTCTAGAGCGTTTCTGTTCTGCCAGTTCATGGAAAATCCCGCTAGCTCTATATTGTCCGTTTCTTCGTTCAGCCACGTCTCGGTGAAACATAAGATGTTACAGTTTTTAATGTCCTGTTGGTAGGATAATCTTAATAGTATGTCGTCAATTGATGATGATGATGATGTGTTGTGCATTGAAGTCCACAAGCGAAGGGAAGAGATGAGAGGAGAAGAGCGCATAGATTCGAGAAGGAATACAACATGGCTGCTATGAAAGTGAACTGTGTTTACGCGTGATTAGGGGCTTACTCATTCCGCCGATTATGTTGAAAAACGTTTCTGAAACAGAAGCAAACGGAACAAAAAGTAGATAAATACAACTGAATTTGTCCAATAGGAACTCTCGTTTGCAGCTGTTGGACTAATGATTACACCCTATATAGCTAGATGCAGGCAAGAGTGTGTCAAATCAAATGTGTCTCTCAAACTGTGTGCACCTACGTTGTAAACTTTCATTCATAGGATAGGTTGTAGCAACCTCATGATGGTTATAGGGAAGATTATTACATGAGTATCATGTAATAGCCTAAACCTATCGCTGTTACATTGAACTGGGTGAATGGAATATGAATGAGAGTCATCCAATATGCTGTAATAGAAATAAGGCCATGCACAAGAAAAAAAATTGTCCTCCCTCATCTTAAAACGGCACTGACCACCAAGCAGTAAAAAGTATTTTATCTCAAAGTGTTATAACTTTAACTACCCCCTGACAGGTAAGTCACTGACATTCAAGGGAGTTTGATCACCTAAAATAATAAAACAATGATCAGACTAAGAATCAAAACAGTTGCTGGGGTTTGCTGTGATCTTGTGAGAGTCTCTGCTATCTATGTGGAGTGGTTCTCTTGCTTAATAAAACTGATCTCAAATCAGCTGGTATCAGCATCTTAGCCTGAAGGTCTATGCGCTGTCTCAAGTCCAGTTTGCGCTGGAAGCAGCAGGGGCAGCAGGAGCAGTGGTAGGGGTGGTTGCGACTGTGCTGACGACTGTGGGTGATGAGGTTGGAGCTCTGGCTGAAGGCTTTGCCACACACCTGGCACACATGAGGCTTCTCACCTGAGATAGGAGGGCAGAGGGGACATATTGTTTATAAGTGGAAGTTCACTCTTTTATAACTTAATGTTAGATGGTTCTTCACCCTGAAAGTAGTCTATGGGCCAGGAAAAACTGTAATGCATGATTTGTTTTCTTTTAACACCCACTACAAACTTCAGCTAACTTAATCCAAATCAATGGGAGTGGTTTGGGCTGTTTTTATTTCCGCCACATACTCCGCCACGTAGCCACTACATTTTTAGCAGGCACCACAGGCACCACAGGCCACATGTTTTTTTTCTTTTAAGTTAGTACGTTTCTAACATAGGTTGCCATTTTCCATTTAGGTTTTGTGGGTAGTTGTCTATGTGGAGTTGCATGTCAGCACTCGTTCTATTTAGCTTCACGTTCGTTTTTGTTACTTTGTTAGTTTGTTCAGTGTTCTTCCGTTATTAAAAGAAGAAAGTATTCATATCACGCTGCGCCTTGGTCTCCTCAATACAACGAACGGGACTGAACTACCCACCAAAATCGGACCAAGCAGGGTGGTAAGAGGGAGCAGCGGTTTTTGGAGAGTTGAACATGGGAGGAAATCCTGGACGGCAAGGGACCCTGGGCACAGACGGGAGAATATCGCCGTCCTAAAGAGGAGCTGGAAGCAGCTAAGGCGGAGCGGCGACGCTACGAGGAGTTGGCTCAAAGAGGCGTGCATGAGAGGCAGAAGTTTTGGGGGGGGCACACAGGGAGTGTGGCTGAGTCAGGTTGGAGACCTGAGCCAACTCCCCGTGCTTACCGTCACGTACTGGTCAGGCACTGTGTTATGCGGTGGAGCGCACGGTGTCTCCAGTAAGCGTTCTTAGCCCGGTGCGCTACATCCCAGCTCCCCGCATCTGCCGGGCTAGGGTGAGCATCCAGCCAGGAAGGATTGTGCCAGTCGTGCTCTCCAGACCTCCAGTACGTCTCTACGTGCCAGGATAACCTGCGTCCCCTGTCTCCAGTGCGTCTGCACAGCCCAGTGTGTCCATTGCCTGCGCCCCGCACGTGCAGGGCCAAAGTCACCATCCAGCCAGGACGCGTTGTGCAGGCTCTTAGCTCGAGACCTCCAGTGCGCCTCCACGGCCCAGTGTATCCGGTGCCTCGGCCAAGGACAAGGCCTCCTGCATGTCTCCCCAGCCTGGTGAGTCCTGTGCCTGTGCTAAGAACTAACCCTCCTGCATGTCTCCCCAGCCTGGTGAGTCCTGTGCCTGCTCCCAGAGCCAGGTCTCCTGTGTGTCTCTCCACTCCAGTGGTGATCCATGGCACGAAGCCTCCAGTGATGATCCATGGCACGAAGCCTCCAATGGGGGTCTCCAGCCCGGAGCCTCCAGACACGGCCTCCAGCCCGGAGCCTCCAGAGACGGCCTCCAGCCCGGAGCCTCCAGAGGCGCCCTTCAGCCCGGAGCCTCCAGAGGCGCCCTTCAGCCCGGAGCTTCCAGAGGCGCCCTTCAGCCCGGAGCTTCCAGAGGCGCCCTTCAGCCCGGAGCTTCCAGAGGCGCCCTTCAGCCCGGAGCTTCCAGAGGCGCCCTTCAGCCCGGAGCTTCCAGAGGCGCCCTTCAGCCCGGAGCGTCCAGAGGCGCCCTTCAGCCCGGAGCGTCCCGAGGCGCCCTTCAGCCCGGAGCGTCCCGAGGCGCCCTTCAGCCCGGAGCGTCCCGAGGCGCCCTTCAGCCCGGAGCGTCCAGAGGCGCCCTTCAGCCCGGAGCGTCCAGAGGCGCCCTTCAGCCCGGAGCGTCCAGAGGCGCCCTTCAGCCCGGAGCGTCCAGAGGCGCCCTTCAGCCCGGAGCGTCCAGAGGCGCCCTTCAGCCCGGAGCGTCCAGAGGCGCCCTTCAGCCCGGAGCGTCCAGAGGCGCCCTTCAGCCCGGAGCGTCCAGAGGCGCCCTTCAGCCCGGAGCGTCCAGAGGCGCCCTTCAGCCCGGAGCGTCCAGAGGCGCCCTTCAGCCCGGAGCGTCCAGAGGCGCCCTTCAGCCCGGAGCGTCCAGAGGCGCCCTTCAGCCCGGAGCGCCCTTCAGCCCGGAGCGTCCAGAGGCGCCCTTCAGTCCGGAGCTTCAAAAGGCGTCCTCCAGTCCGGGGCCCGCTACGAGGGTCCCCAGTCCGGGGTCGGCGGTGAGGGTCCCCGCTCTAGAGGCGCCACCTAAGTGGGCCAAGCCAGAGGTGGAGCGGGGTCTACGTCCCTCACCAGAGCCGCCACCGCGGAGAAATGCCCACCCAGACCCTTCCCTATAGGTTCAGGTTTTGCGGCCGGAGTCCGCACCTTTGGTTGGTACTGTCACGCCCTGACCTTAATTTTCTATATTTTCTGTATTATTTTGGTCAGGTCAGGGTGTGACGAGGGTGGGTATGTGTGTTTTGCCTTGTCTTTGGTTTTTGTTTATCTATGGGGATTTTGTATGTCTAGGTAATGTAGGTTTATGGTGGCCTGAATTGGTTCCCAATCAGAGGCAGCTGTTTATCGTTCTCTCTGATTGGGGATCCTATTTAGGTTGCCATTTTACATTTAGGTTTTGTGGGTAGATGTCTATGTGGAGTTGCATGTCAGCACTCGTTCTATTTAGCTTCACGGTCGTTTTTGTTACTTTGTTAGTTTGTTCAGTGTTCTTCCGTTATTAAAAGAAGAATGTATTCAGATCACGCTGCGCCTTGGTCTCCTCAATACGACGAACGTGACAGTGATGGTGATTGAGAGGGCTTTATGAGTTGAAGGAAACATATGTGGACTAGTGCAAGTAGCAAAGAAAGTGAGAAAGAAAGGAAATGGGAAGTTAATTGGAAAGTGAAATGGAAAGTAAGAATTAGAATTTTGAATTGTTTAGACTGATTAAGATTCAGCAAAGTGAAAACTAACTAAATGTTTATTTTATTTTTTAGGAGAGGATGGGATGTCCCTATCTCTCCCATTGAAATGTATCCCGAGGCTGTTGCCTTGGGAGAGCAGTTAGTGAAATTCTGTATAAAGGTACCTGCATCTGGATGTTAACCTTTACCGAACCTCAACCCCGTATCCGGGATCACCCCCCACCCCCCACACACTGATTAGCATAGATAGCATAGCTTCAGAAGTAGATAGTAGCATCTAAATATCATTAAATCACAAGTCCAAGACACCAGATGAAAGATACAGATCTTGTGAATAAAGCCACCATTTCAGATTTTTAAAATGTTTTACAGGGAAGACAAAATATGTAAATCTATTAGCTAAACACGTTAGCAAAATACACCACTATTCTAACTCCATCAGTTTCTTACTCCTTCAGGTGCTATCACCAATTCGGCTCAACTAAGATATTGATATCCACTAACCAAGAAAAAACCTCTTCAGATGACAGTCTGATAACATATTCATGGTATAGGATAGTTTTTGTTAGAAAAAAGTGCATATTTCAGGTAGAAATCACAGTTTACAATTGCACCGACCATCGCAAATCGACTAGAATTACTAGATAGAGCAACGTGTATGACCAATTTACTCATCATAAAACATTTCATAAGAATAGACAAAGCATAGCAATGGAAAGACCCAGATCTTGTGATTCCAGACAATATTTCAGATTTTCTAAGCGTTTTACAGCGAAAACACAATAAATCGATAAGTTAGCATACTACATGTGAAAACGTTACCAGAGCATCGATTCCAGCCAAAGAGCGCTATAACGTAATCACCGCCAAAAGATATTAATTTTTTCACTAACCTTCTCAGAATTCTTCCGATGACACTCCTGTAACATCATTTTACAACATACATATACAGTTTGTTCGAAAAGGTGCATATTTAGCCATACAAAACCGTGGTTACACAATGAAAATACTAGGAAATCAAGCCTCAATATGTCTGACGTCATCTATCAGAGTGATCTAGTTTAATTAAAAGCTAATCATATACTTGACTAAAAAATACAGGGTTGACAGGAATCGAAAGACAAATTAGTTCTTAATGCAACCGCTGATTTACATTTTTAAAATTATCCTTACTTTTCAATACAGGGTTGGCCAAGTGAAGCTATACAAAACAAAATGGCGATGTATGCGTTTAAAATATTTCGACAGAAACACGGTTTATCATATTAAATATTGCTTACTTTGAGCTGATCTTCCATCATATTCTTGGGCAATGTATCCTTTCTATGTTATAAACGTCTTTTGGTCGATAGATGTCCTCTGTCCTTCGAAATGTCCACTAACAACGACCGAGACCGCGAAACGTTCCCAAAGCTAGAAAGTGCACGACAAAGAAATTCCTCAGAATCGCACTAAACGGATATAAATTGCTATAAAACGGTTTAAATTAACTACCTTATGATGTTTCTAAGTCCTATATCGAATTAAATTACAGACGGATACATTTCAAGTTGATAACCGAGCCTGTGAAAATGGCGTCCGGAGGTCCCATCCTGCGTAAGGGCTTGCGTCGAAAGGGGGGCTACTCTCACTCCTTGGTGTTTTATAACCTCTGAGAGCTACCTAGAAGGCCCATTCCACTTCTCATTGGTTACTGACATCCAGGGGAAGGCGGGTGCAGTTCGTGTCGTGCCATAGGATAGACAGAGACCTTAAAAACTGATCTGAAACCAGAGCTTCGCTCTCAGACCTTTCACTGTCTGTCATGGATTTCGCTGTAGAAATTTTTCTGGGTCACCCACAGACATAATTTCAACGTTGTATGAAACTAGAAGGTGTTTTCTATCCAATATAATTAATAATATGCATATTGTACGAGCAAGAATTGAGTACTAGGCAGTTTAATTTGGAGACGACAAAATGCTAATTCGGAACAGCACCCCCTGTAGTCGCAAGAAGTTAAAGGAGCTCCAAATTTAGCAAGGCCTGGCTATTTTGTTTGTTTTTACACTACGTTTTACCACACACACGCCAGCACCTACACACAACCCACCTGTTATGAATATTTGTTAGTGGTGTTAATACTCTGTTTTATTTATTGTGTGGGGTCTTTTTTATTTTGGTTTTAGTGGGTTTTTCACAGGTTCGAAAGGATGCACCTTAAAGGGCACACAAAGGACATTTTCTGAAGTATGTCAGAGTTTTGTCAGAGTTTTGGTTGCACACGTAAATTCTCTTGATAAGAAATGTACTGAAAAACCCGTTGTAAACCTGATGTAAACCTGATACACAAAATGTTTGAAATGTTTAAAATATCTTTAAATAATGTCTGAGGTACAGAAAGTAAATACTCACTTAATAGAGTTGACTGAACTCTGACCTCTGTTCTGACTTTCTGGTGAGGCCTGATCACCC
Organism: Salvelinus alpinus; assembly: GCF_045679555.1. Lineage (NCBI taxonomy): Eukaryota > Metazoa > Chordata > Actinopteri > Salmoniformes > Salmonidae > Salvelinus > Salvelinus alpinus. The sequence continues at coordinate 71,935,399 of NC_092087.1, read as the reverse complement.
TTACTAGAAAGGCTAAGAATATTGGGTGACATTTAAATGTTATATGGAAACACTAATAATTAGGAAGAGGTTTATAAATTAGCAATAGTCCTATTTCTGATTTGGACCATGAGAAGGACAGAGAGAGAGAGCGCTGCCCCTGAAATGAGGGACACCTATCTCTAGTCTATTTTACCATTACCTTATGGGATACAATTCATTTAATATGGAGTTATCAAGGGTTGTAATTCTAATTTTATTTGTTATTTTTATTTAACAGGCACTGTTGGGGTTTTTTTGGAGTCCAAAGGCAGAATTACCGGTCCCCTGGGGCCCTTTGGTAAACATGCAAATTGATTTTCTTCACATGCCTGACTGTAAAAGGAAAAAATATATGTTGGTAATGGTTGACAGTTACTCCAAATGGATTGAAGTTTTCCCCACCTCGATTGATATATGAAGAAGTGTATTGCTGTTGCTTCTGTTTTGTTTTTGTCTTGCGTCAATACAAATCTCACCAGATTGGGTCTGCTGGATGGTCTGGATTTCTCCCTAAGGATTAGTCCTCTAACTCCCTGACCCTGTAAGTCTGAAGTGAGGTCGCCAATATGTTAAGGGAGTATAAGCCAATTTGCAAAAATGGTTTTAATGGTGTGTTGTTATTCTCTTTGACATTTGTCTTAGGAATTTGTGTTAAGAATATTGGGAATGTAATAATTTGTCATACAGTGAATAGTTGGTCTGGATTTCCTGAATCAGAAATAAAATAAACTGTTGTTCTGGTCTGTCCTCTCTGTCAGTTATGGCAAAGGTGACCGCAGATGGTATTTAGATGCATGGAAGGGATAATTTGACCAAGAACAGTGAGCTTCACCCTCTTTAACCGGCTAAAGTAATGGCGACAATGGCGTTCACTATGGCCCTGTCTTTCATGACTTCTACCTGAGACCTGAGTCCGAGCCAGCAACCGGTGTACAGCATCCAATTTAAGCTTTCAACTGCCTTTTCTCTCAGGAGTCCTGAGAATGTCCACATGGAGTGAGCATGGAGAGAGATCACGTCCAAACTTCTCTCATGCAGCTGGTGCACTGGTCAGAAAAGGGACAAGACAGAATGGACCGTAAAGGATGGTGGTGGCGGGTGAGAGATTCGTCTGCTTGGGAAAATCTGATTACTTCCCAGATATTGAAATGGGGACATTATCAATGGCCATCCACTTTGACATGCATGAGTTACATGTGTGCCATTGAAAGGATGAACTGTAAATCTATCTTAAGAGGAAAATGAAGAGACTTCAGAAGAAGAATTGCTGGGAGGGAGGGGGGTGGTTTGCACACTGCAAATGTTTTGTAATTTAGAAAAAACATAACAAAAACAAGAAAAATGCATTAAGATACCAATCTGTCATTATGGGGCCGGGATGAGAATAGTTAATGCTAGAAATATAAGATTAATATAATGATGTCAACGTTAGTAGTACATACTGATGGATTCTGGGTACTAACTCCTAAACTTGGGATAGGGTTAATTATCAGGTATCCTATTGAAATATTGAGTGCTTAGGTTTAGAGGGTCTACACCAGAAGTTATCTGTAGGAGGAAGGTATATGGTGTGTGTGCAATTAAACTTGTAATGTGCTGAGGGCAGGGACTAAAAACAACAAGATAACCAATGTAAAATGTATATAGGTTCAGAAATGTTGTGAAATAGCACAGTTACAAATATAAATCAAACTGGATGGACATCAGAAATAGAGAAAGGACTAAAAACAAACAAAATATAACTATTGTGAAATAGATTGTGTCTGTAAAATGTGTATAAACTGAAGGTAGAAGCCTAAGTTATTGTTTATTAGTTTACTACAATTTGGGGAGGGGTGGTAGGGTTTGTGGGAAAAGTAAAGGTCTATTCTAAAACAAAGTGTGTGTATATGTATGAATGTTTATATATATATATGGGTATGTGTATAGATATATGTATGTATATGGATATATTTGCCCCCAAAAAATATGGGGGATTGTAAATTATGCAGACAATTACATTGATGGAAGCAACAATCTATCCGCAATATTAAAGCTGATCCACCCCTTCTAGTTCCCGACTTTCAAATCCAATATAATGAGGAAATGTGCAGGATTTTTCTCCGCTATATATATCTGTGCTCCCTGTAAGTGTCTTGCACCATCACCCTTTATGCTTGAAATAACATGACTACAACCTTAGAAATAAAACATGGATTACAATCTTGATTAGTATAAGTATGTAGGATATCTGGTGGCAACCCCAATCATGTAATGTAATGTAATCACACACACACATACACTAAGTCACTTGTCATAATAACATTTTACAGAACACATACTAACATTTTCTCAGTTTGGTAACATGTATTTGTAAAAAAAACTACAGTGATTACATTGCTGACTACAATACACTGGAAGCACTATTTCACTAATCTGTGATTTATTCTCTTTATTTTTAATCAATCATTTGTATGTAGTTTAATCTGTGATTAATAAAGGGAGTTAAGATTCAGGAGGTTCCCTGTTGGCGTTACTGTTGGGGGTTGTGATCCCGCCCGTCCTCATCCACCCAGATCTCTCCTTTCTTTGCTAACTTCACATCTTTGTCAACAGTGAGGATGTAGGACTTGGGCTGACCCTTAGCATACTCTGCCAGGAGATTGTCCAGTCCATTCAGAGGAGATTCCTCAGGGCAGCAATATGTATTGCCACTTTCTACTTGGAAGCCAGTGACATAGAGGCTCTGAGGGAGGGGGGTCTTCTCAAAGGTGCCTTCCAGGAGGAGCATGGAGTCGCCCTTCTTGAGTTGACTCCCCTCGATGAGGTCACTGAGAGCCATCTTATCTGCCTTGTAGTAGAGACGCACTTTGCCACCTGTAACGTTGGCTATGGTGATGATGGGTGCAACAGTTTTTTGGAGAGTTCTGGGTTGAGCTAAGAGAAAGAGAGCGAGAGTCATTGGACAGTGCTGAAAGAAATGTGGTTGTCAGTATTAGGAGTCTGCTGATCATAGAACACTGCTATGATCAACAATAAACAATAGTTTATTTTGATGTATTTTTACGCTGGAACTGAGCTGTTAAATGTGTATGTATATAGACATGTAATTGCTTTATGCTCTGAAATGTCTAACATCGATGTGTTTTATAATCCCATGTGGAATGGCCACATGGCACAACAATAGAATATGAATGTATTTATTCTTTTCTTTATACAGTCCCTCATGCTGGACTGGTTTACATACCGGCCTGAGTGGTGGTCTGGTTCAGGTTGCCAAAGGTAACAATGCCGCTGACCGTGTTTTGGCTTTCTATGTTTTGGTTTTGTCCTGATATGTCATGACTGTTGTCAACACGGTTGTCGTCATGGCTGTCATTATGACTGTTGATTTGTGAAGTACCATAATTTGTAGCACCATCATGTGAAGAACCCGCTCCCATTGCTGCTATGATAGAGAGGAGGGGGAGAGAAAAAGGGAAATTAAGGGTTAACTTTATTAAATTCAGTGGTGGAAAATGTTCCCAATTGTCATACCTGAGAAAAAGTAAAGATCCCTTAATAGAAAATGACTCAAAGTCACCCATTAAAATACTACTTAAGTAAAAGTCTAAAAGTATTTGGATTTAAATATACTTAAGTATTAAAAATAAATCTGATGGCTAAAATATACTTAAAAGTATAAATCATTTCAAATTCCTTATGTTAAGCAAACCATATGGCACCATTTTGTTATTTGAATTTACAGATAGCCATGGGCGCACTAACACTCAGACAACATATACAAATGAAGCATGTGATTAGTGAGTCAGCCAGATCAGAGGCAGTAGGATGACCAAGGGCATGAATTTGACATTTTCCTGTCCTGCTAGGCATTCAAAATGTAACGTATACTTTTTGGTGTAAGGGAAAATGTATGGAGTAAAAAGTACATTATTTTCTTTAGAAATGTAGTGACGTAAAAGTACTTTTCACCATTGATTAAATTAAATTATTTTCCTCGTACAAACAGTCCACATAAAGCATAGATCTCGATAAGCAAAGTTTATCTGTGCAATTTATAATTATTAGTCACCATTGCACTAAGTGGCATTGCATGTCTTTTGAGATGTCTTGGTCCGTATGCTAATTGAGAGTCTATAAACAAGACAAGGGTTGTTGTCAATTCAGAATGTACTGGAAAATGGTGAAGGTGCATGAAGATGGAGGCCCCAATGTACTTAGTTCGCCATATTGTACATTGCTCTCTGTTACTGTTTTTTTTTTATATCAGCATTAGGTGTTGTGTTCTTACTAATACACAAACAGTACTGATGATACTTGAAACGGAGGTAATGTTCAACAGTCTCTTGAGGTTCAGTTTCATTACAGTACCTACAATAATTCATCACGCCTTTCTGACTTCTTACATTTTTTTCTGTTACAAACAGGAACAAAATTTGATTTAATAGGCATATTGACAGATCTACACAAAATAATCCATAATGTCAAAGTGATAAAAAAAATGAATAAATGGAAACATTTAAAAACGAAACATCTTAGAAAAATGTTAGATAAGAACAAAGTAGTGCCTAGGATAAATGCTATATTTTTATATATTTTTTATTTCACCTTTATTTAACGAGGTAGGCCAGTTGAGAGCAAGTTCTCATTTAAAACTGAGACCTGGCCAAGATAAAGCAAAGCAGTGCGACAAAAACGACAACAAAGAGTTACACATGGGATAAACAAAAGTACAGTCAATAACACAATAGAAAAATCCATATACAGTGTGTGAAAATGGAGTAAGGAGGTAAGGCAATACATAGGCCATGGTAGCGAAGTAATTACAATTTAGCAAATTAACACTGGAGTGATAGATGTGCAGATGATGATGTGCAAGTAGAAATACTGGTGTGCAAAAAAAGTAAATAAAAACAAAATGGGGATGAGGTATGTAGTTGGATGGGCTATTTACAGATGGGCTGTGTACAGCTGCAGCGATCGGTATCACATGCATAACAACTCCTCCGTTTGTTATGGCATGCTTAGTTCAGGGGAAAACACTGACTGCAAAAAATATATAATAAGTTGCATTGACTCAATCTTTGTGCAATAATAGTGGTCAATATGATTTTTTTAACAGCTACCCAATCTCTGTACTGTACCCCATACGCACAACATATATGTAAGGCCCCTTAGTAATCCTTGCTCAGGTATGTCAATATAGGCGCCGCGCCTGAGAAACGGAGCAACTGCATCCCCACTTTAAAAATATGAGTGCAAACGCATGTTTTTGCATCACCACTTTCTTACCAGAAAAGGATCATGATCCCCATGGCATTTTCAATGATTAGTAATGTTTTGAGCGAGTCTGTATTCAAACAGATATGTCCATTTTATATATTATATAATAATTAACAGATTGCATTTTACAACCCATTCCCCATTGCCTCAAGATGAATGGTTTTGCCCACTGCAAGGTTTCGCTTCCCTCCTGCGCCACTGTTTTGCAAGCCCACTATATAATATAACGTGTTAATATTATGGTTTCAATAAATCAATCTTAAATGGCACTTTTTATTAACTGAATATATATGGGTCAATTTAGCAATCAGGATTTGCTATCTGTAATGGTTCTGATAAATTAGACATTGTTGCGAACTGTTTGTTGGCATATTATAGAACTATAATAGTCCTATAAATGCGTACATGATTTTTATGTCCTTGACATTTTTTTCGTTGGAGTACTGGAGTTCAATATAATTGATTGTGTCAGAACCGAAGACAAATAGTTGTCATAGTTCCTAAATATGGATTGCCCCCTGTGAAGAAACCGTGTAGATTTGCAGGAATATTTTTTTATTCACTTTCAGACAAAGTCAGGAGCCCATGTATGTCACCATGAGACAGATCTCGTCCCTGCACAGCTCTCTGTAGCAATTAAGCCTGGGGACGAGATTACCATGAGGCCAATAGTGATTTTAAAACCTAAACCTAAAGCATGTATTTTAAATAATGTATTTACCTGTGTCTGTGTGTTCTTCCTCGGTGCAGTGGAGCGCTTGTAGTAGTCAGGTGTTCCAGTGCAGAGTGGAGAGAACGCTGCGCTTTTATAGGGTAGTGCTGACAGAGAGAGGGAGGGTGGGGAGTTCTAGGTAAATGTTTATCTGCCTGAGAACTGAAGAGGAATCGGTTCCAGAGAACCTATGTGGGCATCACAAGAACAGTGGTGACCCGTCATTCAGTGCAGGTGACGCAGACCCACCTGTTTAGCAAATAAAAATGTGTCACCAGTTTGCAAACAATGTAAAAACAAAAAAAGAATAATTGAGTTAATAAAACCGCATACAAACATGGTCTCTTTTTTGCTTTCTTGAGTAAGGCAGTTCCAATATGCAGGTGTTCCAGCCTAGCTCAGTGCTTTATGTGGTGGTGGGGCAGCCAGCGGAAAATACGGAGTGTAGAGGTGTCTCCCACAACCCCTGTGGCAGTTTCGCTTCTGCTTAGAATCCCATGTGAGATGGGTCACATAGGCTAAGTGACATGGCACGACAAATATGAATTATCTAATTTATTCATATACAGAGTCCCTGCTCCTGCTGGACTGGGTTACATGCATTCCACTTTGCTGTGACGTTGATTGAACCACAAGCTCCCATTGCTGCTATAGACGGAGGGAAGAGAGGCGAGAAAGGGATGACAGGAACGGAGAGAATGTAAAGATCCAAATGTAAATTGCTGATCGATTTCAATTCTTGAATTTGAGTAAATGGTAGACTACTATACACAATACCACCATCAGAACGTTACACTACAGACAGTGCCCAAGAATGCATCCCCCTTTTACTTAGATTTTTGTGTGTAAAACGGCAACTAAAATGTTTTTAATTTGGGGTTTTGTTACTGATCTACACAAAATAATCCATAATGTCAGTGATTTTAAAACAATTTATTTAAAAATTAAAAACTTAGATACTGTAAGTTTTCAACCCCTTTTATGGCAAGCTTGAATTAGTTGACAAAAACATTTACTTTAAAAATCTAATAATAGGTTGCATTGACTCGCTCTGTGCAATAATTGTGGTTAACATTATTTTTTGAATGACTGATCCATCTCTTCACTGTACCCCATACATACAACATATCTGTAAGTTCCCTCAGTCTTCCCTGCTCAGGTCATGCCAGGCATGTCAGGCTGTGTTTAGACAAGCAGCCCAGTTCCGATCTTCTTTTCACTAATTGGTCTTTTGACCAGTCAGATCAGTTCTAAAAAATATCTGGTGTGGTTGGTCAAAAGACTAATTATGAGGCTAATCAGCCAGCTCGCTCTGTAGTAATTAAGCCTGGGGGCGAGATTACCATGAGGCCAATAGTGGTGTAAAACCTAAACCTAAAGCATGTATTTTAAATAATGTATTTACCTGTGTCTTTGTGTTATTCCTCAGTGCAGTGGAGGGCTTGAAGGTTGTAGTGATTAGGTGTTCTAGTGCAGTGTGGAGAGATGGCTCTGTTTTAATAGGGTAGCGCTAAGAGAGGGATGGAGGGTGGGTGGGGGGGTTCTAAACCCAATCCAGGTAAAAGTTTAAGTGCTGGAGAACATAAGAGAAGGATTCAGTTCGAGAACCCACGTGTGAGTCACAATGGCAGTATATTTACATTATTGGAGGCTCCTCAGAAGAGGAAGGGGAGGACCATACTCCTCAGTGAATTTCATAAAAATGTAAATAGTGAAGCATTAAAAAAGTTTGGCTTTTTAGATAAATATTATCACGTCACTAAATAATTGATTAAAACACACTGTTTATCAATGAAGATCTACAGTAGCCTCAACAGCACTCTGTAAGGTAGCACCATGGTGTAGCCGGAGGACTGCTAGCTTCCGTCCTCCTCTATGTACATTGACTTCAATACAAAACCTAGGAGGCTCATGGTTCTCACCCCCTTCCACAGACTTACAGTAATTATGACAACTTCCGGAGGACATCCTCCAGCCTATCAGAGCTCTTCCAGCATGAACTGACATCAAGGCGGTGACCCGTTCCTGTAGGTTCATGCTCTACAACATTCGCAGAGTACGACCCTGCCTCACACAGGAAGCGGCGCAGGCCCTAATCCAGGCACTTGTCATCTCCCGTCTGGATTACTGCAACTCACTGTTGGCTGGGCTCCCTGCCTGTGCCATTAAACCCCTACAACTCATCCAGAACGCCGCAGCCCGTCTGGTGTTCAACCTTCCCAAGTTCTCTCACGTCACCCCGCTCCTCCGCTCTCTCCAGTGGCTTCCAGTTGAAGCTCGCATCCGCTACAAGACCATGGTGCTTGCCTACGGAGCTGTGAGGGGAACGGCACCTCCGTACCCTCAGGCTCTGATCAGGCCCTACACCCAAACAAGGGCACTGCGTTCATCCACCTCTGGCCTGCTCGCCTCCCTACCTCTGAGGAAGTACAGTTCCCGCTCAGCCCAGTCAAAACTGTTCGCTGCTCTGGCACCCCAATGGTGGAACAAACTCCCTCACGACGCCAGGTCAGCGGAGTCAATCACCACCTTCCGGAGACACCTGAAACCCCACCTCTTTAAGGAATACCTAGGATAGGATAAAGTAATCCTTCTAACCCCCCCCCCCCCCCTAAAAGAGTTAGATGCACTATTGTAAAGTGGTTGTTCCACTGGATATCATAAGGTGAATGCACCAATTTGTAAGTCGCTCTGGATAAGAGCGTCTGCTAAATGACTTAAATGTAAATGTAAACTGACATGTTGTCCACGCAATCAAAGGATCAGAGAATTAATCTAGTACTGAAAGCATAAGCTACAGCTAGCTAGCACTGCAGTGTGTAAAATATGGTGAGTAGTTGACTCAAAGAGAGAAAGACAATAGTTGAACAGTTTTGAACAAATTAATTTCTTCCAAAAGGAAGGAGAAGCAAAAGAGAAATAGAGAGAGAGACTTCATAATTTCTTTTCAGTTTCACTTACATCAAATGTTATTTGTCACATGCGCTGAATACAACAGGTGTAGACCTTACAGTGAAATGCTTACTTACAATCCCTTAACCAACCATGCAGTTTTAAGAAAATACCTTTCAAAAAAGTAAGAGATAAGAATAACAAATAATTAAAGAGCAGCAGTAAATAACAATAGAGGGGATATATACAGGGGGTACCGGTACAGAGTCAATGTGTGGGGGCACCGGTGTCGAGGTAATTGAGGTAATACATGTAGGTAGAGTTATTAAAGTGATGATGCATAGATAATAACAGAGAGTAGCAGCAGCGTAGAAAGCGGGGGCAATGGAAATAGTATGGGTAGCCATTTGATTAGCTGTTCAGGAGTCTTATGGCTTGGGGGTAGAAGCTGTTTAGAAGCCTCTTGCACCGAGACTTGGCGCTCCGGCAACAAGTCGGAGCGCCATAGCAGAGAGAACAGTCTATGACTGGGGTGGCTGGAGGCTTTGACACTTTTTAGGACCTTCCTCTGACACCGCCTGGTATAGAGGTCCTGGATGGCAGGAAGCTTGGTCCCGGTGATGTACTGGGCCGTTCGCACTACCCTCTGTAGCGCCTTACGGTCAGATGCCGAGCAGTTGCCATACCAGGCTGTGATGCAACCGGTCAGGATGCTCTCGATGGTGCAGCTGTAGAACCTTTTGAGGATCTGGGGACCCATGCCAAATCTTTTCAGTCTCTTTAGGGGGAAAAGGTTTTGTCGTGCCCTCTTCACGACTGTCTTGGTATGTTTGGACCATGATAGTTCGTTGGTGATGTGGACACCAAGGAACTTGAAACTCTTGACCCGCTCCACTACAGCCCTGGGCCTGTTCGGCCCGCCTTTTCCTGTAGTCCACGATCAGCTCCTTTATCTTGCTCACATTGAGGGAGAGGTTGTTGTCCTGGCACCACACTGCCAGTTCTCTGATCTCCTCCCTATAGGCCGTCTCATCGCTGTCGGTGATCAGGCCTACCACTGTTGTGTCATCAGCAAAGTTAATGATGGTGTTGGAGTCGTGTTTGGCCACGCAGTTGTGGCCAAGTCGTGAACAGGGAATACAGGAGGGGACTAAGTACACACCCCTGTGGGGCCCCTGTGTTAAGGATCAGTGTGGTAGACGTGTAGTTGCCTTCTCTTACCACCTGGGGGCGGCCCGTCAGGAAGTCCAGGATCCATTTGCAGAGGGAGGTGTTTAGTCCCAGAGTCCTAAGCTTAGTGATGAGCTTTGTGGGCACTATGGTGTTGAACGCTGAGCTGTAGTCAATGAACAGCATTCTCACATAGGTGTTCCTTTTGTCCAGGTGAGAAAGGGCAGTGTGGAGTGCGATTGAGATTGCATCATCTGTGGATCTGTTGGGGCGGTATGCGAATTGATGTGGGTCTAGGGTGTCCGGGAGGATGCTGTTGATGTGCGCCATGACCGGCCTTTCAAAGCACTTCATGGCTACTGACATGAGTGCCACGGGGCACTAGTCATTTAGGCAGGTTACCTTTGCTTCCTTGGGCACAGGGACTATGGTGGTCTGCTTGAAACATGTAGGTATTACAGACTCGGTCAGGGAGAGGTTGAAAATGTCAGTGAAGACACTTGACTGTTCGTCCGCGCATGCTTTGAGTACACGTCCTGGTAATCCATCTGGCCCAGCGGCTTTGTGAATGTTGACCTGTTTAAAGGTTTTGTTCACATCGGCTACCGAGAGCGTTATCACACAGTCATCCAGAACAGCTGGTGCTCTCGTGCATGCTTCAGTGTTGCTTGCCTAGAAGCGAGCATAAAAGGCATTTAGCTCGTCTGGTAGGCTCACGTCACTGGGCAGCTCGCGTCTGGGTTTCCCTTTGTAGTCCGTAATATTTTTCAAGCCCTGCTACATGCAACGAGTGTCAGAGCCGGTGTAGTAGGATTCAATCTTAATCCTGTATTGATGCTTTGCTTGTTTGATGGTTCGTCTGAGGGTTCTTATAAGCATCCGGAGTAATCTCCTGCTCCTTGAATGTGGCAGCTCTAGCCTTTAGCTCGATGCGGATGTTGCCTGTAATCCATGGCTTCTGGTTGGGATATGTACGTACAGTCACTGTGGGGATGACATCATCGACGCATTTATTGATGATGCCGATGATTTTGGTGGTGTATTCCTCAATGCCATTGGATGAATCCAGGAACATATTCCAGTCTGTGCTAGCAAAACAGTCCTGTAGTGTAGCATCCGCATCATCTGACTACTTCCGTATTGAGCAAGTCACTGGTACTTCCTGCTTTAGTTTTTGCCTGTAAGCAGGAATTAGGGGGAGAGAATTATGGTCAGATTTGCCAAATGGAGGGTGAGGAAGAGCTTTGTACAAGTCTCTGTGTGTGGAGTAAAGGTGGTCTAGAATTATTTTCCCTCTGGTTGCACATTTAACATGCTGATAGAAATTAGGTAAAACTGATTTGAGTTTCCCTGCATTAAATTCCCCAGCCACAAGGATCGCCGCCTCTGGATGAGCGTTTTCCTGTTTGCTTATGGCGGTATACAGCTCATTGAGTGAAGTTTTAGTGCCAGCATCTGTCTGTGGTGGTATGTAGACAGCTAAAAAATACATATGAAAACTCTCTGGGTGTGGTCTATAGTTTATTATGAGATACTCTACCTCAGGCGAGCAAAACCTTGAGAATTCCTTAGATATCATGCACCAGCTGTTGTTTACATATATGCATAGGCCCACACCCCATGTTTTACCAGAGGCTGCTGTTCTATCCTGCCAATAGAGTGTATAACCCACCAGCTGTATGTTCTTAATGTCGTCGTTCAGCCACGACTCGGTGAAACATAAGATATTACCGTTTTTAATGTCCCGTTGGTAGGATATACGTGCTTTCAGTTCGTCCCATTTATTTTCCAGCGATTAAACTGTAGCTAGCAGGACGGAAGGCAAAGGCAAATTAGCCACTCGTCGTCTGATCCTCACAAGGCACCCTGATCTTTTTTCACAAAATCTCAGTTTCCTTCTCCAGCGAATGACAGGGATCTGGGTCTGGTCGTTTGTCTGTAGTATATCCCTCCCGTCCGACTCATTGAAGAAAAACTCTTCGTCCAATTTGAGGTGTTTAATCGCAGTTGTCCAGAAGCTTCGGATGTCCAGAAGCTTTTTTCGGTCATAAGAGACTGTAGCAGCAACATTATGTACAAAACAAGTTACGAACAACGCAAAAAAAAATAAAAAATAGCATGGTTGGTTAAGAGCCGATAAGACGGCAGCCATCCCCTCCGGCTCCATCGCTACTTAGCGAGCAAACGCAGCTAGCTAGTTTAGCCTACTGAAACACTCTGCTCAAACAGAGGGGTGCTATATTAGCTAGCTGGCTATGGCTTTCCAACACAACACAGGAATTCTTCCAAGCCAAGATATGCTTTTGGTATTACTAATTTATTGCCACCAGGGCCCACCGGTGTAACTGCTTACTGACTGTACTCTGTAACGTTACTGCATGATTGTAGCGGGTTTACTAACGCGTTAGTTCTATTAGCTATGCTGACTATGATGCTACTTTAGCTAATATGGTAACAACGATGTAGGCTGGGTGTAGAGCTTTGGCTTGGAAAGGTTTTTTCGCCTGGTCACATGCAGATGATGTGTTGTGCATTGAAGTCCACAAGCGAAGGGAAGAGATGAGAGGAGAAGAGCGCATAGATTCGAGGAATACAATGTGGTTGCTATGAAAGGGAACTGTGTTTACGCGTGATTAGGGGCTTACTCATTCCGCCGACTATGTTGAAAAACGTTTCTGAAACAGAAGCAAACGGAACAAAAAGTAGATAAATACACCTGAAATTGTCCAATAGGAACTCTCATTTGCAGCTGTTGGACTAATGATTACACCCAATATAGCTAGATGCAGGCAAGAGTGTGTCAAATCAAATGTGTCTCTCAACCTCTGTGCAACTACGTTGTAAACTTTCATTCATAGGATAGGTTGTGGCAACCTCATGATGGGTATAGGGAAGATTATTTCATGAGTATCATGTAATAGCCTAAACCTATCGCTGTTACATTGAACTGGGTGAATGGAATATGAATGAGAGTCATCCAATATGCTGTAATAGAAATAAGGCCATGCACAAGAAAAAAAATTGTCCTCCCTCATCTTAAAATGGCACTGACCACCAAGCAGTAAAAATAATTTTATCTCAAAGTGTTATACCTTTAACTACCCCTGACAGGTAAGTCACTGACATTCAAGGGAGTTTGATCACCTAAAATAATAAAACAATGATCAGACTAAGAATCAAAACAGTTGCTGGGGTTTGCTGTGATCTTGTGAGAGTCTGAGTTGCCATCTATGTGGAGTGGTTCTCTTGCTTAATAAAACTGATCTCAAATCAGCTGGTATCAGCATCTTAGCCTGAAGGTCTATGCGCTGTCTCAGGTCCAGTTTGCGCTGGAAGCAGCAGAGGCAGCAGGAGCAGTGGTAGGGGTGGTTACGACTGTGCTGACGACTGTGGGTGATGAGGTTAGAGCTCTGGCTGAAGGCTTTGCCACACACCTGGCACGCATGGGGCTTCTCACCTGAGATAGGACAGAGGGGACATATTGTTTAAACGTGGAAGTTCACTCTTTTATAACTTAATGTTAGATGGTTCTTCACCCTGAAAGTAGTCTATGGGCCAGGAAAAACTGTAATGCATGATTTGTTTCCTTTTAACACCCACTACAAACTTCAGCTAACTTAATCCAGATCAATGGGAGTGGTGGGGGCTGTTTTTATTTCCGCCACATACTCCGCCCACACCCATTGTTTTTTTAATTTTAAGTTAGTACATTTCTAACATGACCGTGATAAAGTCAATATCTCTATATCCATTGAATACATATTGACTCACCTGTGTGAATGTGTTTTTATCATATCAGATTTCTGGTGAAATCGCTTTCTCTGCATTGACGGGTAGAAATGTGTGTCAGAGTGGATTAGCAGGTGAGTGGACAGGGTAGAGTAGCGCTTGAACACTTTTAAACACCTTACAGGCAAACGTATGCTCCTGAAACACATGCGAACACAGCATATAGGCCATATCCTGTACACTGTATTTTCTGGAACATTTTATTTATTGGGTTGTCAATATTTTTTTTTACAAATACACCAAAACAAACTAATATAGGTCATATAGTATAGGCTCTTCAAACTCAACTCTGGACTTCGAAGCCAGTTCCACACCATTTTTTCATTGTTCCCCTCCAATCAGGGACTGATTTAGACCTGGGACACCAGGTGTGAGCAATTAATTATCAGGTAGAACAGAAAACTAGAAGGCTCCAGACCTCGTAGGGTAAGAGTTGAATACCCCTGGTATAGGCCATATAGTAATGTATAGGGTCTACTGTGATGTGTTTATAACTGGCATCAAAACCTTAATAAACAGTCCTGGTGATAATACACAATATCACATATTTCATTCATAGTATCTACTTTGAACCAAGGTTTGGATCAATTCCATTTCGATTACCAAATTAAAATGGAATTGACCCCAAACCTGGTTTAAAATGTACAGCTATGGAAATAAATACTGTTCCCTGAAGGAGGGAATGAGGTATAACATACTATGGGGAGTTGTTACGCACGCCTCTGAGAAGAGGGAACGCAACTCCCTGCTACAACTCAACTCTCTGTGAAGTGCAAGAGGTATGAACTGCAGGTGGGAGAAAGGACGACAAAGGCAGAATTTACCGTTACTGGGATTTATTTTCTCCACGGTAATATGGGGAAAAGGGGCTGGACGGAACCAAAGCAAAGAAAGTAAATATCAAAGTTCCCCCTCTCCTATCTAACCTGCCTACCCACTACTTACCTATCTTAACACCACCTGGTGCCCTAACCAAAATACAGGGGGTGGTCCGCCCAGGTCTTACCTAGTGTGCCTAGACAGTGAATATACTACGGGTATATGTATGCCCGCGGGCCTCTTGCCTAAGCACTCCCAAAGTGCCTTCTCCTTCCCCCCTGGGAACAAATGAAACAGAACAATTATTAACAAACAATTTCAATTATCAAAACAGTGCGTCCTATAACACATAAGACATAACCAATCAGCTCCCTCAGCAACAACTTATATAGTACATACCAAATCTCTGAGAAACAACCAACACTTTATCACAATCAAATTCTCAAGCAAGGATCTCTCTCTCTCCAATCTTTCCAAAATCTTCTCTCTCTCCAAAAAATATCTATTTTCCTGAACAGAACACTGGCTTTTATATTCCTCAGGTGGCAAAGGTAATTAGTGTCAGCTGCTTCTTGACGAGGGGGCGTGGTCAGCTCTCCAATTATCAATTAGCCATGGAGAACTCAGGAAGCTATCTCCTGAAACACACACTCAAATACATACCACAACACAGAAAACTGGGGAACGTAACAGGAGTCAACAACCAATCATATTCATCTGAAAACTGTAATCACATCCAACGGGCCAATGGATGCGGAAGCCGCCCTCATAAGGCCACCTTCCTGGCTATAATACCGGGGTTCACATTCATTTCCTCAATTCAGTACCGCTCTTCAGCGAGCCCAAACCCCCTGACGGCGAGGGCCAAAATATCTTATTCCTCATTCCATCCTTCATGGAACAGTAGTTATATTCATAACTGTACATTCCCTTTCAGTCGGTCACTCGGTATAACATACTATGGGGACATACAATCACGCCTCAAGCTGGCTCAGAGGGTACCAAACTAGGAGACCCACGGCAGCCCAAGCACACACAGGTTCCATCGGCTCCAAAAAAAGGGGTTACAAAAGATACATTTTTCCCTAATACATACCCGAGAAGCCTGAACTGTCAGAGCCCCATATAGGGAACCAGAACATGCTGCAACTTGGCTATGCGATCTGACACGCTGCCACTGCAGCCCAAGTCCATAGATCCCACGATTCCAAGAACAATACTTACCTTGCGAGCCTGAAACGTCAGAACTCATACAGGCAACCCCAAGTCCAAAACAACAGAACACCTGTAGTGACTTGGTAAAGTGTACATGTGCACTGCATAGCATCGGCCAGAGTTGATGAAGCACGGCAGCCCCAGGCTCAAACCCACAAGAAACTTGTAGTAACCTGGAAACTGTGTACTTGCATGCTGCCACGGCAGCCCAAGCCTCATACCGACAGGAAACTGTGGTAACCCTGATAATGCGCACTTTACGCGCTGCCACACACCAAGGATGTAACATCACTTTGGAGACGCCAGGCGCGAATTCCAAACAGGAAGGGTGTACTGATAGCATGTGAAGATCCTCAATGCGCTTGGCTGATGCCAAGGCAATGAGCAGGGAAGTTTTGAAGGAAAGGACCTTCATGTCCACAGATTCTAATGGTTCAAATGGAGGCTCACACAGATCATCTAGGATCAAAGCCAGGTCACAGGTCGGTGCTATAGGCTTAGAAACTGGTCTGAGCCAATGCACCCCTTGCAGGGGATCTTCACGTGATAGCACGTGAAGATCCTCAATGCGCTTGGCTGATGCCAAGGCAATGAGCAGGGAAGTTTTGAAGGAAAGGACCTTCATGTCCACAGATTCTAATGGTTCAAATGGAGGCTCACACAGAGCATCTAGGATCAAAGCCAGGTCACAGGTCGGTGCTATAGGCTTAGAAACTGGTCTGAGCCAATGCACCCCTTGCAGGAACCGCACCACCAGAGGATGAAACCCCGGGGTATAGCCGTCAATCCCTACATGACACGCTATAATGGCTGCCACATAAACCTTCAATGTGGAAAAAGAAAAGCCCTGCTTAAAAATCTCTTGTAGGAACATGAAAATGTCCACCAAAAAACTATTTTAACCTGACACACCCTTCAACCGCATGCGACAGATGTTTAAACCCTCTCATAGAGGGTGCACGTGCCGACTGTATAGTCAATAATGTTCAATGATAACCCTAACCCTAATCCCTGGCCGTCAAATGTTCAGGGGCCAAACCCATAGATCCCATATCTGCGGTCGTGGAGTCTAAATGTATTGCCTGCGACAATAGATCCTGATGACACAGAACCCTCCACGGGTCCCCGGCCAACAGGCAGATGATCTCCGGGAACCATGGTTGTCTGGGCCAATGGGATGCCACCAGAATCAACAACAGACCCTCCTGACGGACCTTGTTCACGGTGGCCTTAATCAGGTCCACCGGAGGAAATGCAAAGAGCAGGGTCCGAGGCCCCTGATACGCCAAAGCATCCATTCCCACCGGAGCGCCCAGATCCCTCATTGAGAAGAACAGACGTCAATGCTCATTTTCTCGCAATGCATTTAAGATCTTCGAAGGCCCTGCCGAACCGGACCCATATCTGGGCAACCACTGAGGGGTACAGTCTCCACTCCGTAGAGATAGGACCCCCCGGAAAGTAAATCCGTGTCCACATTGAGAGATCCACAAAGACACGTCACCCTGAGTGACAGGAAATGTGCACTGCTACATACGAGCAGATAATGGGCCAGGTTTAGGAGAGACAGAGACCACCCCCCCCCCCTGCCTGTTGATGTATGCCACCGCTGTCCCGGACCGTACCAACACATGCTAGGCCTCGAACGTCGGAAGGAAATGCCTCAGTGCTTGAAAACAGTCAGTAGCTCTAGGTAATTGATATACAGCATCCTTTTCTCAGTTGACCAAATCCCTCTTTCTGAGAAGCCCACACACAGCGCTCCGCCTCCCAGTAAGGATGGGTCTGTCGTGATCGACATGTGGAACACTACCCAGCCCATGAGAACCCTCTGTAACAGCAGTCGCTCATCCCTCCAAGTAGTCAACGCCCATAGGCATGAAGGGGATACTTTTAGCAACTGATGGCAGTGGCGAGATGTGTCCAGACAGGTAGCAATCACCCAGCGCTGAAACAGACGCATCAACAGAAGTCCCAGAGGCACCACAGCTATCATAGAGGCTATCAGACCCAATAACCGTAGGCACAAGCAGAAAGGCACAGGCTGCCCCGGCTGATACCGTGCCAGACAGAGACGGAATGCGACCCTCCTCCGTTGGGACAAAAACACATGATTCAAAACATAATCCAGAACTAGACCCAGAAACTGAATGAGCTGAGTAAAAAAAAATTATTGTGATTAAGTATGAACCCCAGAGACTGAATATGGGAAACCAGTGTGGCATGTTCCCTCGACTCCAGTACGACCAACCAATCGTCCAGATAGGCCAATACTCTGATCACCGCACCGGTGCCAAAGCCGCCTCCACCAGCATAGAAAAGGTGCGGGCGATAGGGAGAGCCCTAAAGGCAGGACCAGAAATTCGTAGGCCACACCCTCAAAAACCTTCAAAACTTTCTGTGGGGAGGAAGTATAGCCACATGAAAATACGCTTCCTTCAGATCTACAGACGTGAACCAATCTCTGGGATGCGCCGATTGCAATAGCCGGAGAAGTGTGAGCATTTTGATCTTTCAAATCTTGAGGTGCTTGTTTAAAACACGTAAGTCCAGGATGAAGCGCAAAGTTCCATCTCTTTTGGGAACTAATAAGTACAGGCTGCACCAATTGCTCTGTACTTCTGACACGGAGACCACCCAAATGATCTGCTTTTGGAGGAGAGAGGAAATTTCCCCTCTCAAGACAGGTGCTAGGACCACGGGGACGATTGACGTAATTACACCACGAATAGGAGGAGGAAGCACAGCAAACAGCAGACCATCACCCGCCACTGGACGGAGCACGCTGCCAGTCTACCAGTCTCCCATTCATTATCTCCTGAAGGGGGCGCTACCCTGAGGACTGGGATAATTTGTGTTTTTTGTCATGCTTATTTTCAAATCCACAACTCTTGCCAACCATGTGGAACAAGAACTGTGTTTATTATGCCCACACCTGGACGATACCGCACGTTTCAATACCCCTGAACACAAAGGAACCTTGGGTAGAAACAATGTGCTTTTGTGGTACCGCCGTTCTGATACACGGTCCACACCGGGTTCAGGGACTTATGCAACCAGTAACTTGACCCCATTGACCGAGCCACTTGGGAGGACTGTTGCCTCAGTAAATGCTTGGGGAGGAGGGCCCCAAGAACAATCCCTCTCCCCCGACCTCCAGCTAGAGTTGTAAAGTCTGCTTCTTCCCCTGCGCTGCGGAAGAATCTGCTTTCACCCCTCTCTCCTGCAACCTAATACAGTGTCTGTGCCATGACATACACCGCTGCCCAGAAATACCAAGATGGTCAAAAACCAACCTCAAAGCCTGCCTCTGGCTCAAGGCAACCCGCCTCTGGCCTGGAACCTGTCCTTCACGCCTCGGGAACTGCCGAACCCCCCCCCCTGCAAAAGATTTTCATGGGAAAAGGACCCGTACAGCTGAGTCCGGTTTTTGTTTCTCCTCGAAACGGGCCTCTAATGACTCCATAGCCGAGCAAATCAACCTTGTTGGTGAAACTGGCTCATCCAAATATATCTGCCTGTCCCTCTCAGGAAACTCGGAAAATGTCAGCCAGAGGTGGCGCTGAGAAACCACCATCGCCCCCATCCTTTTCCCCACAGCCAGGATAGTACCGCGGGACAGACGCAACACAAATCAGCCCTAGAATGGATTTCGTCGAGAAGCTCTGAAACCGGTTTCTCCGCCTCCACAGTCTTATTCAGCTCCTGCAGCAAATCGATATAATACATCTGCAGCATTGTGAACACATTCATAGACCTGCCCACCACATCCTCAGCCTGGTACACTTTGTCCAGCTGATCCGTAGAGAACTAGCACTGTTAATTCGGAAGCAGCGTGCTAGGATTAGCCCCCTCTGGGGCCAAGTCACTCGCCAGTTTTCCATCCATTGGCGGTGTGCAAATGAGCACCGCCTCCTCCATATCCTCTATATTCATGAACTCGCCATAACCTGTTAGCACCAGCCTGGCTGAATGAGGGGAACCCCAGGTCACCTTTAGCTCATCGGTGAAATCTTTAAACAGTGGTAAGTGATGCTTCACTGCTGCAGGGACAGGAGGTAAATACCTTCCCCCAAACCTGGGAGAAGACGGCCCAGACTGATGTCATCTGATTCACAGTCTGAAAACCCTGCCCTAGGGCACGGTCGGAGGTTAAAACACGGCTGGTTAGCCTTTTTGAACTTACTCTTACCACCGCCCATATTACTCACACAAGAAAGCACTGGCTACACAAGTGGAACAAAAAGTAGTGGGTTTTTAGCAAACACAAAAACCGATACTAAGACTCAAAACTGGAGGGACAACTACTCTCTTCCCTAAGTCGGAGCCAACTCTCGTAGTCCTCGTGTGCTTGAAAAAATTGAAAATTACGTGACACATTCTTCCCTCAGGCGAGCTGAAGAGTGAAGAATTGAGGAAATGAATGCGTGCCCCAGTATTATAGCCAGGAAGGCAGGGCTTCAGAGGGGAGGCTCGGCATCCATTGGCCTGTTGGGTGTGACTTCGGTTTACTTTAGGTGAATATGATTGGTCGTTGACTCCCTATAGTATGATATACCAAGTGAACCCTTTATTATCTATGTAGTTCGTACCCTGACAGGCCTCATTAGCTTGACCCTGTTGTTATGTCTGTAATTATTTTATTTTTATTCACCTGATAAAATAACCTTAGCCGTAAAGAAATATGTAGAGTATAGTAGAGATTGTAGAGGGAAACAAGTGTACTGGGTGATGGTGATTGAGAGGGCTTTATGAGTTGAAGGAAACATATGTAGACTAGTGCAAGTAGCAAAGAAAGTGAGAAAGAAAGGAAATGGGAAGTTAATTGGAAAGTGAAATGGAAAGTAAGAATTTGAATTTTGAATTGTTTAGACTGATTAAGATTTAGCAAAGTGAAAACTAACTAAATGTTTATTTTATTTTTTAGGAGAGGATGGGATGTCCCTATCTATCCCATTGAAATGTATCCCGAGGCTGTTGCCTTGGGAGAGCAGTTAGTGAAATTCTGTATAAAGGTACCTGCATCTGGATGTTAAAGGAGCTCCAAATTTAGCAAGGCCTGGCTATTTTGTTTGTTTTTACACTACGTTTTACCACACACACGCCAGCACCTACACACAACCCACCTGTTATGAATATTTGTTAGTGGTGTTAATACTGTTTTATTTATTGTGTGGGGTCTTTTTTATTTTGGTTTTAGTGGGTTTTTCACAGGTTAGAAAGGATGCACCTTAAAGGGCACACAAAGGACATTTTCTGAAGTATGTCAGAGTTTTGTCAGAGTTTTGGTTGCACACATGTAAATTCTCTTGATAAGAAATGTACTGAAAAACCCGTTGTAAACCTGATACACAAAATGTTTGAAATGTTTAAAATATCTTTAAATAATGTCTGAGGTACAGAAAGTAAATACTCACTTAATAGAGTTGACTGAACTCTGACCTCTGTTCTGACTTTCTGGTGAGGACTGGTCACCCTTACTATAAAGGCTAAGAATATTGGGTGATATTTAAATGTTATATGGAAACACTAATAATTAGGAAGAGGTTTATAATTTAGCAATAGTCCTATTTCTGATTTGGACCATGAGAAGGACAGAGAGAGAGAGCGCTGCCCCTGAAATGAGGGACACCTGTCTCTAGTCTATTTTACCATTACCTTATGGGATACAATTCATTTAATATGGAGTTATCAAGGGTTGTAATTCTAATTTTATTTGTTATTTTTATTTAACAGGCACTGTTGGGGGTTTTTTGGAGTCCAAAGGCAGAATTACCGGTCCCCTGGGGCCCTTTGGTAAACATGCAAATTGATTTTCTTCACATGCCTGACTGTAAAAGGGAAAAATATATGTTGGTAATGGTTGACAGTTACTCCAAATGGATTGAAGTTTTCCCCACCTCGATTGATATATGAAGAAGTGTATTGCTGTTGCTTCTGTTTTGTTTTTGTCTTGCGTCAATACAAATCTCACCAGATTGGGTCTGCTGGATGGTCTGGATTTCTCCCTAAGGATTAGTCCTCTAACTCCCTGACCCTGTAAGTCTGAAGTGAGGTCGCCAATATGTTAAGGGAGTATAAGCCAATTTGCAAAAATTGTTTATTTTATTTTATATATATATATATATTTTTTATTTATCCCCTTTTCTCCCCAATTTTCGTGGTATCCAATCGCTAGTAATTACTATCTTGTCTCATCGCTACAACTCCCGTACGGGCTCGGGAGAGACGAAGGTCGAAAGTCATGCGTCCTCCGAAGCACAACCCAACCAAGCCGCACTGCTTCTTAACACAGCGCGCCTCCAACCCGGAAGCCAGCCGCACCAATGTGTCGGAGGAAACACCGTGCACCCGCCCCCCTCGGTTAGCGCGCACTGCGCCCGGCCCGCCACAGGAGTCGCTGGAGCGCGATGAGACAAGGATATCCCTACCGGCCAAACCCTCCCTAGCCCGGACGACGCTAAGCCAATTGTGCGTCGCCCCACGGACCTCCCGGTCGCGGCCGGCTGCGACAGAGCCTGGACGCGAACCCAGACTCTGGTGGCGCAGCATAGCACTGCGATGCAGTGCTCTAGACCACTGCGCCACCCGGGAGGCCCAAAAATGGTTTTAATGGTGTGTTGTTATTCTCTTTGACATTTGTCTTAGGAATTTGTGTTAAGAATATTGGGAATGTAATAATTTGTCATACAGTAAATAGTTGGTCTGGATTTCCTGAATCAGAAATAAAATAAACTGTTTTTCTGGTCTGTCCTCTCTCGAGGTTATAGCAAAGGTGACCGCAGATGGTATTTAGATGCATGGAAGGGATCATTTGACCGAGAACAGTGAGCTTCACCCTCTTTATCCGGCTAAAGTAATGGCGACAATGGCGTTCACTATGGCCCTGTCTTTCATGACTTCTACCTGAGACCTGAGTCCGAGCCAGCAACCGGTGTACAGCATCCAATTTAAGCTTTCAACTGCCTTTTCTCTCAGGAGTACGGCATGAGTCCTGAGAACGTCCACATGGAGTGAGCATGGAGAGAGATCACGTCCAAACTTCTCTCATGCAGCTGGTGCACTGGTCAGAAAAGGGACAAGACAGAATGGACCGTAAAGGATGGTGGTGGCGGCTCAGGTGAGAGATTCGTCTGCTTGGGAAAATCTGATTACTTCCCAGATATTGAAATGGGGACATTATCAAGGGCCATCCACTTTGACATGCATGAGTTACATGTGTGCCATTGAAAGGATGAACTGTAAATCTATCTTAAGAGGAAAATGAAGAGACTTCAGAAGAAGAATTGCTGGGAGGGAGGGGGGTGGTTTGCACACTGCAAATGTTTTGTAATTTAGAAAAAACATAACAAAAACAAGAAAAATGCATTAAGATACCAATCTGTCATTATGGGGCCGGGATGAGAATAGTTAATGCTAGAAATATAAGATTAATATAATGATGTCAACGTTAGTAGTACATACTGATGGATTCTGGGTACTAACTCCTAAACTTGGGATAGGGTTAATTATCAGGTATCCTATTGAAATATTGAGTGCTTAGGTTTAGAGGGTCTACACCAGAAGTTATCTGTAGGAGGAAGGTATATGGTGTGTGTGCAATTAAACTTGTAATGTGCTGAGGGCAGGGAAAACGATCACACATGGCAGCATTGATAAGGGGAGAGAGACATGGATTAGTGATGAAGGGGGTCGAGGTCAGGTCAGGTCACATTAAGGGAGAAAGAAAAGTTTATGGCCCATATCCTTTAGTTTCCTGACTAGCAGTAAAGATACAATGTTTGTTCAGATGTGTAGGAGGAGACTCAGCCTAGGAGGAAGGGTTAAATATCAGTGCTTGTGTGAAAATGTCTTTGTACAGCTGTTTGAATGAACATGAATAAACATGGTATGTGCTTTCATAGTGTCCGTCGAGTTCTTGCTATAATAATTACAACCTAACAATACTGTATATTTGTTTCCTGTATGTAAATGTACATTCTGCCAGTGTCGGTGTGTGCTAAGTTGAGGGTCTAACATTCGAGTGATAGACTCAATGTGAAGCACTAGGGACTGTCATTCTAAATTTGGGTTGGATCAATAGGTCAAATTATGATTCGGAAAGGTGAAAAGGAGAGACAGAGAGCTGCCCCTAAACTATGAAGAGAGCACAAAGTGAGGGGAGGGTGCACTGTTCATCTTGCAGGTGGTTTGCAACTAATTGCAACTAATTGAATATTCGTAAGAATCCAGTGAGTGTATGGAGGGTTCCCCACCACTACGTAGCACCGCTTCCTTTTCTGTCTGTCTGTGTGTCTTTGCAGCAGTGACTCTCAGCTTCCCTATTGGTAAGCTGCCAGAAGGACCCACTCCACAGACTGATGTTGATAAATTGAGAAAGACTCTGCCTGGGCCAGAGACCCTAGTGGCGGAAGGAGGTTACGAGCCAAAGGGACCGACGCAGGCCTGGAATATAGGCCCAGAAGTCAGAAGCAGCAGACAGAGGAGGGCATTGAAGGAACCCCCCCTGTGGAAGAACAGTCCAACTTATTTCTGAGTAGAGCTGAGTTGGTGGCTAAAGCAACAGTTAGTGAGAGGTCATGTTGGGTCTGTGGGCTTGCTCCTCAAGGGCGAAACAAGGGACTACCATATATGGGGGTCCCCCTAGGCTTGAATTACACCTTAAGTGTGATGTCATTCCTGCCCTTTGTCACCTATCCCCAAAGAGACCAGATGACATGACCTTTTACTAGATGTATAAAGCCCCCAAACTGTGTTACTTATGGACGTCCTGATAATAGTAGTAACCCCCCTATCCCTATTGTGGGTTCTCTGGTGGCCCCCTGGTGTATTTTAGTGTTTTATTTTATTTAACTAGGCAAGTCAGTTAATAACAAATTCTTATTTACAATGACGGCCTACCCCAGCCAAACCTGGACGACGCTGGGCCAATTGTGCACCACTCCTATGGGACTCCCAATCACAGCCGGATGTGAAACAGCCTGGAATTGAACCAGGGACTGTAGTGACACCTCTTGCACTGAGATGCAGTGCCTTAGAACGCTGCGCAACTCGGGAGCCCCATATTAAAGGTAAAGGTAGTAATCATGTGGGAGATACAGCCTGCAATTGTACACTTGACCAAGAGGGAATCAAAAATGTATTTATGTGTAACTCATTGGGATACTATAGATATGCTGAGGTGGTAGTACCTCCTCAGAGCTTCTGACTAACTTGTACTGAGAAGTGCTGTTTGTCTGTAATCGCTCCGCTGGCGTGAATAAACATAAAATAATTTAAGCTTGACTTTGGGGTCCTTAGTGGTAATTTCCACGACACATCCAACAAATGTTTTTAGTCACAAGCTTGATGTAGTCATTGCGTGCTATGAATATGGGACCAAATACTTAACTTTGGACTTGAATACACATAACTGAATTTGTACCAATACTTTTGGTCCTGTAAAATGGGGGGGACTATGCACAAAACATGCTCTAATATATAAACGGTTCACCTGATATGGATGAAAATACCCTCAAATTGAAACTGAGAGTCTGAACTATAACCTCAGTCAATGTATAATTTCAAATCCAAAGTGTTGGAGTAGAGCCAATAAATCTATATATTTGTCAAGGTCCCAATACTTTTGGAGCTCACTGTATATAGACATGTAATTGCTTTATTCTTTGAAATGTCTATCAATGTGTTTTATAATCGCATATGGGATAGGCCACATAGTGTAAGTGGCATTGCACAATAATAAAATATAAATGTATATACAGAGCCCCTCCTGCTGGATCAGGTTACCAGCCTGATTGGTGATTTGCCAATTGAAATACCGCCCTTAACATCTATTATGCTTTGGTCTGATTCGTTTACGCCTGATATGTCACGGCTGTCGTCACGGCTGTCGTCACGGCTGTCGTCACGGCTGTCGTCACGGCTGTCGTCACGGCTGTCGTCATGGCTGTCTGTGCCTGAAGCTGGAGCACTCTTTCCCTAACCCATTGTTGCTACGATGGAGAAGAACAGAGAAAAGGGTGAGAGGAAGAGAAACAATGAGATGCTCCAAATGGAAATGGAAAGCAGGGTACAACATCCATTGAAGATACTGAAATTGATATTAAGTGTCAGTCACCACTCATTGCATAAACTGGCAGTACATACAGTACGTATTTTGTGATGTCTTGGTCTGTATACTGATTGAAACTGTTTAAAAACTATATATATTTAAGTCTTGAAATGAGACGAGGGTGGGTGTCAAATCAGAATTGATTTGAGAATTCCCATTCCAATTAATTTATTTTGAATTAAAATAGTAGACAACTATAAACAGTACCACCATCAGGATGTTACACTACACACAGTGCCTATAATAAGTATTCACACCCCTTTGTTATGGCAAGCTTAAATTAGTTCAGGACAAAACATTTACTTCAAATCGAATAATAAATTGCATTGATTCGCTCTGTGTGCAATGACAGTGGTTAACATGATTTTGGAATGACTGATCCATCACTGTAATGTACCCCATACACACAACATACAGTGGGGAGAACAAGTATTTGATACACTGCCGATTTTGCAGGTTTTCCTACTTACAAAGCATGTAGAGGTCTATAATTTTTATCATAGGTACACTTCAACTGTGAGAGACGGAATCTAAAACAAAAATCCAGAAAATCACATTGTATGATTTTTAAGTAATTCATTTGCATTTTATTGCATGACATAAGTATTTGATCACCTACCAACCAGTAAGAATTCCAGCTCTCACAGACCTGTTAGTTTTTCTTTAAGAAGCCCTCCTGTTCTCCACTCATTACCTGTATTAACTGCACCTGTTTGAACTCGTTACCTGTATAAAAGACACCTGTCCACACACTCAATCAAACAGACTCCAACCTCTCCACAATGGCCAAGACCAGAGAGCTGTGTAAGGACATCAGGGATAAAATTGTAGACCTGCACAAGGCTGGGATGGGCTACAGGACAATAGGCAAGCAGCTTGGTGAGAAGGCAACAACTGTTGGCGCAATTATTAGAAAATAGAAGAAAATAGAAGAAGTTCAAGATGATGGTCAATCACCCTCGGTCTGGGGCTCCATGCAAGATCTCACCTCGTGGGGCATCAATGATCATGAGGAAGGTGAGGGATCAGCCCAGAACTACACGGCAGGACCTGGTCAATGACCTGAAGAGAGCTGGGACCACAGTCTCAAAGAAAACCATTAGTAACACACTACGCCGTCATGGATTAAAATCCTGCAGCGCACACAAGGTCCCCCTGCTCAAGCAGGCGCATGTCCAGGCCCGTCTGAAGTTTGCCAATGACCATCTGGATGATCCAGAGGAGGAATGGGAGAAGGTCATGTGGTCTGATGATTCAAAAATAGAGCTTTTTGGTCTAAACTCCACTCGCCGTGTTTGGAGGAAGAAGAAGGATGAGTACAACCCCAAGAACACCATCCCAACCGTGAAGCATGGAGGTGGAAACATCATTCTTTGGGGATGCTTTTCTGCAAAGGGGACAGGACGACTGCACCGTATTGAGGGGAGGATGGATGGGGCCATGTATTGCGAGATCTTAGCCAACAACCTCCTTCCCTCAGTAAGAGCATTGATGATGGGTCGTGGCTGGGTCTTCCAGCATGACAACGACCCGAAACACACAGCCAGGGCAACTAAGGAGTGGCTCCGTAAGAAGTATCTCAAGGTCCTGGAGTGGCCTAGCCAGTCTCCAGACCTAAACCCAATAGAAAATCTTTGGAGGGAGCTGAAAGTCCGTATTGCCCAGCGACAGCCCCGAAACCTGAAGGATCTGGAGAAGGTCTGTATGGAGGAGTGGGCCAAAATCCCTGCTGCAGTGTGTGCAAACCTGGTCAAGAACTACAGGAAACGTATGATCTCTGTAATTGCAAACAAAGGATTCTGTACCAAATATTAAGTTCTGCTTTTCTGATGTATCAAATACTTATGTCATGCAATAAAATGCAAATTAATTACTTAAAAATCATACAATGTGATTTTCTGGATTTTTGTTTTAGATTCCGTCTCTCACAGTTGAAGTGTACCTATGATAAAAATTACAGACCTCTACATGCTTTTTAAGTAGGAAAATCTGCAAAATCGGCAGTGTATCAAATACTTGTTCTCCCCACTGTAACTGTAAGGTCCATCAGTCATCCCTGCTCAGGTATGTCACGATGAGGCTAATCTTGTCCCCAACCGGCTCTCTCTCTGTAGCAATTAAGCCTGGGGATGTGGTCACAATGAGGCCAATTGTGATTTAAAACCTAAAACATGTATTCTAAATTATGTATTTACCTGTGTCTTCTTCCTTGGTGGTGCAGTGGATGGCTTGAAGGTTGTAGAGATCAGGTGTTTTAGTGCAGAGTGAAGAGAGGCTGTGCTTTTATAGGGTAGCGCTGACCGAGAGAGAGGGGGCATTCTCAGCCCATCACAGGTATTTAAATCCAGGTAAATGTTTTGGTTCCAGAGAATCAAAGAGAATGAAGATAATGATTAATTTCCAGATAATTCCAGATAACCTATGTGGGCGTCGCACACGGTTTAACTTATTTTATCTCAAAGTGACATACCTTTAAAACCACCCCGAGAGGTAAATCATTAAAAAGCAAGGGAGTTTGATCACTTAAAAAAACAATGATCATTCATTCATAACAATAATATCTTGTTGTTATCCAAATCTGAAAGTGGATAAAAGATTTTTAATGCACACACAAAAGAAAGCGATACTTTGGAATAAAGTTCAAAGGTGTTTTAAACATATTTTCAGATATGACCCTATGATGACATTGAAAAAGCTTAAATATATACATGTAGGCAAAATATACAGTTGGGATTCAACTACAGACAAGGTAAATGTTCGTTAGAATTTTTTGTGGAGCATCCTTCCCTTCTTCCATCCATCCCCAGCTTCTGTTTAGCTTGTGCAGATGAAAACATTATCTGGGGTCAGCTATGACCATGTGAGTTTTTTTGTTGTTGCTATCTATGTACAGTGGTTCTCCCGATTGTGAAAACTGAGCTCAGATCAGCTCTTAGCTAGGGTCTTGGCCTAAAGGTCTATGTACGGTGATTCTCCTGGTTTTGTCTCAGGTCCTGTTTGCGCTGGAAGCCATAGAGGCAGCGGTAGGGCTGGTTGCGACTGTGCTGACGACTGTGGGTGATGAGGTTGGAGCTCTGGCTGAAGGCTTTGCCACACACCTGGCACACATGGGGCTTCTCACCTGGGATAGGAGGGCAGAGGGGACATACTGTATTAAAGGGGAAGTTCACTCTTTTATAACTGGATGTTAGATGGTTCCTCACACTGAAAGTGAGCCAGGAAAAACTGTAATGCATGGTTCGGTTTTCTTTAATTTAACAGCCAATACAAACTTCAGCTAACTTAATCCAAATCAATGAGAGTGGTAGGGGCATGCAGTGGCTGTTATATTTATTAATTCTAAAGGCCAAATCACTTCCCGCCGGATTCTGGCATGTATTCACTACATTTAGGCACCACATGCCCCTACCACTCTCATAGTTTTTTAAACATATTTAAAATAGATTATATGTTTCTAACGTGACTGTGACAAAGACAAGATCCCTATTTCCATAGAATAAATATTGATTCACCTGTGTGAATGAAGGTGTGTTTTTTCATATCAGATTTCTGGTGAAATCTTTTGCCACAGTATTGACAGGGGTAGGGTCGCGTGTCAGAGTGGATTAGCAGGTGAGTGGACAGGGTGGAGGAGCGCTTGAACACTTTCCCACACACCTTACAGGCAAACGTACGCTCCTGAAACACATGAGAACACAGCATATATGGCCATATATTTTGTAAAAAAAATTGATTTATTGGGCTCACAGTTTCATGAGAAGTTTAATGAATCTTTTTTTTTTTTTTTTTTTACACCACACAAAAACGAATATAGGCCATATAATATGGGCCATATAGTCATGTATAGGGTCTACTGTAGTGTTTTTTCCTGTATATAGTTTATAACTAGCATCAAACTCTTAAAACTCCCTAATGTTGATCTAATTAGCATAAAAAAATCCCCCAGTTTAAGATAGAGAGATGTTGTTTTTGCATTGGATGCGTCTCAATCCACCACATCCCCCGATGTTGCAGATGCTCAATCCACCGCATCCGCCTATGTCGCACTTTCACATCTGAGGTGAAAGTTGACAGAGCCAGAGCGGTATTTGTCAGACCAGGAGACATCTTGAAAATCGGTCTTCGCACAAAATTATCTGTAGTGTTCAAACTATTTTGACCCCTCTATGGAAAGATGAGACTCTCACGAACATACATGTTCTGCTCTAGGACTCTCGCAAGACTCGTCTGAAGGTCCCCTGGTACCAGCTGAAAAAATGTATGGAAGTATATATGGAGACTATTTAATGCCCAAAATGTGGGCTTAAATACATGTAAAAAAATATATAATAAAAAATATATATACAGTGGGGAGAACAAGTATTTGATACACTGCCGATTTTGCAGGTTTTCCTACTTACAAAGCATGTAGAGGTCTGTCATTTTTATCATAGGTACACTTCAACTGTGAGAGACGGAATCTAAAACAAAAATCCAGAAAATCACATTGTATGATTTTTAAGTAATTAATTTGCATTTTATTGCATGACATAAGTATTTGATCACCTACCAACCAGTAAGAATTCCGGCTCTCACAGACCTGTTAGTTTTTCTTTAAGAAGCCCTCCTGTTCTCCACTCATTACCTGTATTAACTGCACCTGTTTGAACTCGTTACCTGTATAAAAGACATCTGTCCACACACTCAATCAAACAGACTCCAACCTCTCCACAATGGCCAAGACCAGAGAGCTGTGTAAGGACATCAGGGATAAATTGTAGACCTGTACAAGGCTGGGATGGGCTACAGGACAATAGGCAAGCAGCTTGGTGAGAAGGCAACAACTGTTGGCACAATTATTAGAAAATGGAAGAAGTTCAAGATGACGGTCAATCACCCTCGGTCTGGGGCTCCATGCAAGATCTCACCTCGTGGGGCATCAATGATCATGAGGAATGTGAGGGATCAGCCCAGAACTACACGGCAGGACCTGGTCAATGACCTGAAGAGAGCTGGGACCACAGTCTCAAAGAAAACCATTAGTAACACACTACGCCGTCATGGATTAAAATCCTGCAGCGCACGCAAGGTCCCCCTGCTCAAGCCAGCGCATGTCCAGGCCCGTCTGAAGTTTGCCAATGACCATCTGGATGATCCAGAGGAGGAATGGGAGAAGGTCATGTGGTCTGATGAGACAAAAATAGAGCTTTTTGCTCTAAACTCCACTCGCCGTGTTTGGAGGAATAGAAGGATGAGTACAACCCCAAGAACACCATCCCAACAGTGAAGCATGGAGGTGGAAACATCATTCTTTGGGGATGCTTTTCTGCAAAGGGGACAGGACGACTGCACCGTATTGAGGGGAGGATGGATGGGGCCATGTATCGCGAGATCTTGGCCAACAACCTCCTTCCCTCAGTAAGAGCATTGAAGATGGGTCGTGGCTGGGTCTTCCAGCATGACAACGACACGAAGCACACAGCCATGGCAACTAAGGAGTGGCTCCGTAAGAAGCATCTCAAGGTCCTGGAGTGGCCTAGCCAGTCTCCAGACCTGAACCCAATAGAAAATCTTTGGAGGGAGCTGAAAGTCTGTATTGCCCAGCGACAGCCCCGAAACCTGAAGGATCTGGAGAAGATCTGTATGGAGGAGTGGGCCAAAATCCCTGCTGCAGTGTGTGCAAACCTAGTCAAGAACTACAGGAAACGTATGATCTCTGTAATTGCAAACAAAGGTTTCTGTACCAAATATTAAGTTCTGCTTTTCTGATGTATCAAATACTTATGTCATGCAATAAAATGCAAATGAATTACTTAAAAATCATACAATGTGATTTTCTGGATTTTTGTTTTAGATTCCGTCTCTCATAGTTGAAGTGTACCTATGATAAAAATTACAGACCTCTACATGCTTTGTAAGTAGGAAAACCTGCAAAATCGTCAGTGTATCAAATACTTGTTCTCCCCACTGTATATATACAGTGGGGAGAACAAGTATTTGACACACTGCCGATTTTGCAGGTTTTCCTACTTACAATGCATGTAGAGGTCTGTAATTTTTATCATAGGTACACTTCAACTGTGAGAGACGGAATCGAAGAAAATCCAGAAAATCACATTGTATGATTTTTAAGTAATTCATTTGCATTTTAC
>NC_092087.1:71889703-71903174 GCF_045679555.1 Salvelinus alpinus | reverse complement strand
GTTAAATGGGGGGGGGGGTAATAAAATGGGTTGTGAGTAGCGGGGGTTATCTCCCTCTTCTGATGGCTCTGATGTTTTTTTAGAAAGTGGGTTGGGGGAGATGGCATCAGGGTTTCAAAAACTCGTCTCTGCACAGTTACTTTTTGCATCTTTTTTTGCAGGGGAAGCAAAATAGTTTTGCCAGGGCAGCTGTGATCCGCGGGAAGAGAGCCTGTTTTTTCTTCGGCTCATCTGCAGCCACAGTACCTGAATAGGTGACAGAGAACAGGGCATGAAATCAGGGTCGTGTTCATTAAGGCACACAGTAGCAAAATGTTTTGAAACAGAAAACAAAAACAAGCATTTGTTATTGGCAAGTTCAAGAAAGTTCCTCCCTGTTTTAGTCTGTTCTCTTCCCTTTAGTGGCTAATGAATAAGACCCTGATAATTTCATCATAGTCTCCCGTCCTTACATTACAATAGTGTGCTGAAGACAGATGCACATGTTGACTGAAAAGAAATGAGGACTTACTATCATTGCCAAGAGGAGACACCTTGTTCTTCTTCTGGTCCTTGTTATTACCTCGCTTCTTCTTTCCTGACTTCCTCACTTCTTCCTTCATAGCCTCTTCCTTCTCCTTCTGCTTCTCCTTCTCCTTAGTAGAGAGAGAAACAGATTTGAGTCGATGCCTCACAATCAAACAGCCCAAATAACTAAACGTTCTACTGGTTCTTGTCTGTCTCATGTGTGGAGGTGATGTACTCGAGGTCTGTGAAGAGGGCACAGCTGATGGACTCGGTGCTCTCAGAAATGTAGCTAATTACCTGGGACTTCTCAGAGATGGCTGAGCTTACAATGGTCTTCTCCAAACCAGTGCTGTCATCAGCCATCTCCTCTAGGTCCTCTTCAAGGGTTTCCCTCCGGGCCAGGAGCTCCTCGGTGAGGGTGATATCACTCCTTGAGGACGTTGAGGAGTGTGACCTCCCACTAGCACGGCTCCTCCTGGCTCCAAAATGGCAGTCGGAACTCCAGTCCTCGGAATAGTCATCTATGACTTGTGTGATGGTGTCCGCCATGCACCTGATGGCTCCCTCGCCACCAGAGCGTGCGGCACGCAGTTGAGCCCGGTTGGAGTCCGAACGCAGGGACAATCTTTGAGCTGCAGTCTTCACGATGGCCTTCACCGCATCCTCCCCAATGAATTGGATGCTCTCCTCCAGGCCAAAGACGACAGAGATGTCAGCATACTTAAGGGCATGCTGGACCTCCAGAAAGAGATCCTTCATCAGCCTGAAGGGGTCATTGGCCCTCCTTGTCTGGGGGGACTCTGAGGCCTCCAGTCGGCACATGATGCCGTGGAGGATAAACTTCAGGGTCTGGGGGCTTATGACGGTGGCCCAGGGAGTGCTGCAAATGAGGATGTCCTCCTCAATAAGATTCTTGCCTGGTAGGTGGGAGGGAATCTTCTCAAGGGCCTTGGTGGGCATCAGGGAGCTGTCACTCACGTCGGACACCTCAGCTTCTCCCACCTCTTCTTCCAGGGTCTGGGAAGGAGCTGCCCGTGCTGCATGGGTGGTCGTCATAGAGTTGTCCTTCATGGAGGTGCTGGACACTAACTCTTCTTCATCCAGGCAGGGTCTGGGCAGAAAAACATCCAGAGTCTGGGCAGGAGCTGCCCATGCTGCCTGGGTTGAGGTGGAGGGTTTAGGGTATGAGACAGTCATGGCACTCACAACTACCTCCTCTTCTTCGGGTGAAGAGGGACATTGAGAGTCAGGGAACCTTTCCCTGGCACCGGAATCCAATCCTAAGAAAACACACTCATATTCTGAAATGGTTCAAAGCCACATTCATGTATAACACTATGCAGTATCTGGCACATTTACTATAATGGTAATACACTGGTTATTACACAGGTTATTACATTGTTATTACTGGTCATATGGGTAAAACAGGTTATAAGTGTACCTTTCTGGATGATGAGCCTGGCCTTGTAATCGTCGTTGCAGGTACTGTTCAGGATGTCTCCCACCCTGGAGGTCAGGACCTGGCAGACGGCCCCTAGTCAAATCAACATTTATTTAATACAGGGATGTCAAACTCATTCCATGGGGGGCCGAGTGTCTGCAGGTTTTAGTTTTTTCCTTTCAATTAAGACCTAGACAACCAGGTGAGAGGAGTTTCTTACTAATTAGTGACCTTAATTCATCAATCTAGGGCGGAGTGAAAACCTGCAGAAACCCGGCCTTCTATAGAATGAATTTGACATTGATTCAAAGTAATACTTCACACATAAAATGTCTCCAAACAC
The DNA here is from genome assembly GCF_045679555.1 of Salvelinus alpinus. Taxonomy (NCBI): domain Eukaryota; kingdom Metazoa; phylum Chordata; class Actinopteri; order Salmoniformes; family Salmonidae; genus Salvelinus; species Salvelinus alpinus. The sequence continues at coordinate 71,900,883 of NC_092087.1, read as the reverse complement.
TGTATAGAAAAATAAGAAAAAAAGAGGAGAGAGAAAACGAAAATACCATTACTGACAATAAGGGAAATGAAAGAAGGGGATTATGCGGGTGCAAAAGACGGTAAAAACAACATAATAACTAACCTAGTGCCTCCTTGTTGTCATCGGAGAGGGAGAGGGAGCCGGAGGACTGGAGGGTCTGGAATCTGCCCTTCTCCAACAGAGCGGCCCACCTCCCACGGGACTCTGCCACCTCCTCCTCCCCAAGCCCACTTGACCAGGTGGAGTCGCTGTCCCACAACTCCTCCTCGCTGGATGTGGGGGTGTTCCCCCAGCCGTCCCTATACATCCAGTTGAAGTTGTCATTCCACATAATGTCTCTACCTGGTGGGGTGGTCGGCAGACCCAAGAAGTTCCCCAGCAGATTCTTAATGGCACGTTGGACGAACATGTACAGCACGTCTGTGAAGAATTCATTGGAGAGCCTACGGTTGGCAGCCAGGTCTTTTAGGATGGGCTCGGACCTGCTCTGGCGGGCCATTGGCCTCCTGCCCATACCGCTGTCCAGAAGCATCTGATACACCTTGCAGATGAGCTCCTTCCCAAAGTAGTGGACCTTCCCCCTGAAGATCCTGTTGACCAGCCTCCATGAGGACAGGATCTGCCCCAGGGGCTCCACTGCCGGGGTTAACTTAATGTCCATGATGTCATTCAGTGAAACATCATCCTCACTGCTGAACTCCTGGTGGAGTTCCCGGTCAGTGTCGGAGTGCGCCAGATGAAAAATAACATCGAAGATGTTACTGGCTGTGACTCCTGCCTCTCTGTGGCCGGTGGTGGGAATGGTGGTCTGGCTACTCCTTCTGCCGCCATGCCCAGACCGGGGAATGCTGGGAGTGCTGGCAGTCTGGGTCTCGTCCATCTCCCCAGCAGGGCTGCTGGTCTCCATAACTTCCCCTGGCCTCTCCCCAAACAGGGCAAAGACAGGGAGGGACCCCTCGCTAAGGGCTTTATGGACGTCACTTCCCTTGGGACTCCTCACTGACCCCAGTTCTCCCAACTCTGTTGGTGACCCAGGGCGTCTCCCATTTCGGCTGTTGTTGCCTCTTCCAGACCTCATGTGGTGGATGCGTCTGGCGGCCTCCTGGGCACTCTCACAGGCGCCCCTGAACAGCTCTGAGAAGATGCTGGAGAGCTTCTCTTCGGTCAGAGTGATGCCTGGATGGGTGTTCTCCAGGTCATCCTCACCAGAAGAGAAGAGGTCCTCCTGGGCCCTTTTCAGGATGTTACTCACAGACAGATCTGCTATGCCCTGAAGCTCCTTGTCGGTCTCAGAAGGGGGAGTGGGCGGCTGCCCGCCCAGGAGCCTTCCCTTCGGCTCAGAACTCCGCTGGTGGAACTTTTCAGAGATGATCTGGAGCACACCTGACCCCCAGCGGAATGAGTCTGACGACTCTGGTCTGGAGGTCCTGTGCAGAGCCATCACTGGGAGGAACACCTCACTGGAGACACACACCACCCACTCGATGACTTCGTCCAGGTCGCCTATTGTCACGTTCTTAGAAAGAGAAACAGAAAACAACAATCTGACAGCTAGTAGTTTTTATGTTACAAGATAGTTGTTTCCGATGATCACTCCACCCTTAAAAGCAGAAAAAATGGGGGACTTACCATTTGTTTGAGGAACTTCCTGATAAGCTTTCTCTGACTGGAAAACAAACAAACACCAGGAATCATTGGCAACTTAAACTAGTGTTTATATAGATTATATTTTTTCTGCACATAATGAGGTTCACAGCAGGACTCACGGGTGAGACTTCAGGAAGTTTGTTAGAGAGAACGCCTCAGGTGAAATTGGACAGGAGGCATCATCGCTCTTAGCCTCGGACGTGACATCACTCTTTGTGGTCAGGAGGTCATCAACAGATGGAAAGGAGATCATTATCTCGCCATCATTAGGTTTCAGGGGACCTGGGATTTCTGAAACAGAAGACAATCAGAATTACCACCGAACAAGCTAGTGACCACAGCAACGATTCTATTGAAGTTGTATAATCAGGAATAAACACTGTGTCACCAATACCCACCTGTTGTCTCCATTTTAGTAACTTTAGTGCCCTTCTTGATAGCTGGCAGGACACCTACAGAAAGAGGAGAGTCGTAGATAATAGTGGATCTTTCCACCATACTGTATGTCCTTTTAGAATTCCATCAAAAAATCCAAGAATTTTGGAAGTGGAGATCAATACTCACTGTTACTGATTGTTTGAGATAGAGTTTGAGGCAGTGCCAACACACCAACTACTTGGCGGCTTAGGTTTACCACCCCTGACTTAGCCTCCCTAGCCCTTCTAGCCTTGATAGCCTCTCGGCTGGGCCTGGGGCCTTGTGGGGGCTTCGGCACAAGGTTCTGAGACAAATAACAACAGTGGGGAAATCATATCACCATAGAAACCACCTATTTCACCATAGGCATGGTGGTACTAAGTGACATGTCACATAAGGGTTAACCTTAGAATTACAATCAGAATTAAAATCAGAATTCCAATTCTATTAGTTCTAACTAGTAGGTGGTCCATGTGTCTTAATGGCGTTATTATCTTGTTGTAAACTGGTTTTCAACCCGTCATATTACTAGATTACAACCAACTGGTCTCCGTTACAACCAGACGTTTTGCAACAGAACTAAAAGCTGTTTCTTACCTTCAGGGGGCTGTCCTTGGGGCAGTCTCCCAGGGCTGGCAGCCTTAGTCCATCATGGCCAGCGGAATGGACGTCTGTCTGGAGCACCTGCTCTCCAGCACTAGCTTGGAGGTTCCCAGCCTGGGGTTTATGAACATAAGGAAATACATTTAACTTGAGCCCTCCATTATTAAGCCCGCTTCTCCAAATATAAATCATAACCTTAGAATTACAATCAGAATTAAAATCAGAATTCCAATAAAATTTGTTCTAACTAGTAGGTGGTCCATGTGTCTTAATAGCGTTATTATCTTGTTGTAAACTGGTTTTCAACCCGTCATATTACTAGATTACAACCAACTGGTCTCCGTTACAACCAGACGTTTTGCAACAGAACTAAAAGCTGTTTCTTACCTTCAGGGGGCTGTCCTTGGGGCAGTCTCCCAGGGCTGGCAGCCTTAGTCCATCATGGCCAGCGGAATGGACGTCTGTCTGGAGCACCTGCTCTCCAGCACTAGCTTGGAGGTTCCCAGCCTGGGGTTTATGAACATAAGGAAATACATTTAACTTGAGCCCTCCATTATTAAGCCCGCTTCTCCAAATATAAATCATAACCTTAGAATTACAATCAGAATTCCAATACTATTAATAGTTCTAACTAGTAGGTGGTCCATGTGTCTTAATGGCGTTATTATCTTGTTGTAAACTGGTTTTCAACCCGTCATATTACTAGATTACAACCAACTGGTCTCCGTTACAACCAGACGTTCTGCAACAGAACTAAAAGCTGTTTCTTACCTTCAGGGGGCTGTCCTTGGGGCAGTCTCCCAGGGCTGGCAGCCTTAGTCCATCATGGCCAGCGGAATGGACGTCTGTCTGGAGCACCTGCTCTCCAGCACTAGCTTGGAGGTTCCCAGCCTGGGGTACAGGAACATAAGGAAATACATTTAACTTGAGCCCTCCATTATTAAGCCCGCTTCTCCAAATATAAATCATAACCTTAGAATTACAATCAGAATTCAAATCAGAATTCCAATACTATTAATAGTTCTAACTAGTAGGTGGTCCATGTGTCTTAATGGCGTTATTATCTTGTTGTAAACTGGTTTTCAACCCGTCATATTACTAGATTAAAACCAACTGGTCTCCGTTACAACCAGACGTTTTGCAACAGAACTAAAAGCTGTTTCTTACCTTCAGGGGGCTGTCCTTGGGGCAGTCTCCCAGGGCTGGCAGCCTTAGTCCATCATGGCCAGCGGAATGGACGTCTGTCTGGAGCACCTGCTCTCCAGCACTAGCTTGGAGGTTCCCAGCCTGGGGTTTATGAACATAAGGAAATACATTTAACTTGAGCCCTCCATTATTAAGCCCGCTTCTCCAAATATAAATCATAACCTTAGAATTAAAATCAGAATTCCAATAAAATTAGTTCTAACTAGTAGGTGGTCCATGTGTCTTAATAGCGTTATTATCTTGTTGTAAACTGGTTTTCAACCCGTCATATTACTAGATTACAACCAACTGGTCTCCGTTACAACCAGACGTTCTGCAACAGAAATAAAAGCTGTTTCTTACCTTCAGGGGGCTGTCCTTGGGGCAGTCTCCCAGGGCTGGCAGCCTTAGTCCATCATGGCCAGCGGAATGGACGTCTGTCTGGAGCACCTGCTCTCCAGCACTAGCTTGGAGGTTCCCAGCCTGGGGTACAGGAACATAAGGAAATACATTTAACTTGAGCCCTCCATTATTAAGCCCGCTTCTCCAAATTAAATTCATAACCTTAGAATTACAATCAGAATTCCAATAAAATTAGTTCTAACTAGTAGGTGGTCCATGTGTCTTAATAGCGTTATTATCTTGTTGTAAACTGGTTTTCAACCCGTCATATTACTAGATTACAACCAACTGGTCTCCGTTACAACCAGAAGTTTTGCAACAGAACTAAAAGCTGTTTCTTACCTTTCGAGGGCTGTCCTTGGGGCAGTCTCCCAGGGCTGGCAGCCTTAGTCCATCATGGCCAGCGGGAAAGACATTTGTCTGGAGCACCTGCTCTCCAGCACTAGCTTGGAGGGTCCCAGCCTGGGGTTTATGAACATAAGGAAATACATTTAACTTGAGCCCTCCATTATTAAGCCCACTTTTCCAACTAGAAATCATGTCAATCTGTTTTTACAGCATATACGCTATACTACCAATAAGATAGCCTCATTACATATCAAGAGAGAAAGCCCCAGAATTAACAAAAAAAAATTTTTAATCACTTATGAGACTTACCTTTTGAAGATTTATTCTCAACAGTTTATGATTTCTATCCATTGTGTTTTCAGGCACCCTTCAGATTGGACCTGACATTTTTTTTTATAAACAAATGCATTTTAATATATATATATTTTTTTTCAAATTACAAAATCTTGTCCCGTTTTGCTGTACTCACAGAATGTCGTCTTTGTCCACTCAAAGTGATTTATTTGAACATGAGGATGACTGTCCTTTGCAAATCATCAACTCAACTGAGCCAGAAGTAGGCACTGAACCTTCTCTCGAGTGCGTTTACGTCATAGGCTCATATATTACGTCATGCCATTGTACATGATTACGTCAACTACAATAGCCAGAGCGACCACTCTGGGAAATTAAGGCATTGTTTCTGATCACATACGAAATCCCTATAAAGTTTACAATGTAACCTAATTCACTTTGGTTCAGTGAGGTTTAATCGTATTTTATGGATAAATGTTGCCCTCTGTTGGCCATAACTGAAATAGTCAGGAATTAAAGTCGCGCCATCATCAGTCTGCACACTCCCATTGTTGGACTTTTAACAGCTACGGTTAAAGTAACATCTATTTAGTGTCAATAATATGGACCAAACAAATTATGGTCAAATAAATCAAATCATTGATGGGTTTGGTGAGGGAAGACAGATGTGGTAAGCTGATATGATCAAGGCAGGCCCACATATTGCCAATTATGAATAAATGGTTTAAGCCAACTGCCTATTAGTCCAAGATACTCATTACAGTCATGTCACACTTCTATCATAATTTATACAAACTGGATGAATGCAGGCTGTTGGTTTGTAAATGTTGTAAATAAATATGTATATATGGTGTATATGATTATTAATATTAATATTAATATTGTTTCATTCACTTATCTTTTTGACCTGCACTGTTGGAGTTCAGATCTTAAGAATTTCACTGTACCCTGCAATTACATCTGCGACGCTATGAATGTGACTAATAAATTAATCTAATCGATTCGAATCTAAATTCAGAAATCATTCCTGGGTGAGGAAACCTAGTCATACGTAGCTATAATTTACAGAAATCAGAAATGTTTACATTATTGCTGAATAAGGCTATCTCAGTGTACTTTTTTCATAACAGTGTTGTCAAACAAGAAATGATGCCCAAAATTAAGTTAAGGGTTATTTGCTATCATTTTCAAGATCGGCATTTGAATAGGCTAATCATGGTTCGTTTTCAGACAGGTTTGGGGAGATTGCCTTTCAAATTAACCAATAGTGGCCACGAAGACACGAGCACAGTGCTTCCGGACTTGAGTACTGCCCCTGTGAACCTAGCTAGCAGTGATAGTCGAAGCCGATTTGAATTAACACAGAGAAGTAAGTGTATTTTAAATGCATAAAAAATGTGCTGTATTGAGTAATTTTCAATATCGCATGGATTGTAAAATGGAGACATCTATTTCTCTTTCCATAACGCTCAAAAATAGCAGCAATGTTCGACTATATTTTTGTACCTTATATACCTTGTGCGATCTGGCTAGCTAACTAAAACATTTAGCATTGCGTCAAGCTAATGCTAGTACGGTCATGTCAGTTAGCAGTTATGTATGCCCTCCAGTGTTTTAGATGACATTCTCCCACACGTGATTTTCTACTACATGGGGTAATAATTAAAAACGGTTCAAATAAACAGTCTAATTTAATGCAAAAGAGAATATAACATTAAGCCTGAAAAGCTTAACATCATGGATTAAAAATAAAAAGATCAAAACAAGTAATAGAAACAAGACTAGTGTAATGAAAGCATAAGTGGCTCTTGATTCACTCATATGACCCTTGTCTGACGACCTTTGACCTCTAACCCTTGATACCCCCTCCTTCCCAGACTTCTGGAGGCGGACTCCAAGTCGATGCGTTCGATGAGCGGCTCGCGGCGGAACAGCGGCTCGTCCCTGGTGTCCAGCTCCTCTGCCTCGTCCAACCTGTCCCACCTGGAGGAGGACACCTGGATCCTGTGGGGACGTATCGTCAACGAGTGGGACGAATGGAGACGCAAGAAGGACAAGCTGCTCAAGGTGAGGGGGGAGGATGGATGAGTTATCGAGAGACTGATAGAGCAAAGGGAAGAGAGGGGAGAAGATGGAGAGAGGACAGGGGGAAAATTGGTGTTGGAGGGCCAGTAGGAGGCACCCTTCCCTCTGGCCTAAAAAGAATATCCCAATTTCCCAGGGCAGTGATTGGGGACATTGCCGTCTTTCGGATGGGACATTAAATGGGTGTCCTGACTCTGTGGTCACTAAAGATCCTATGGCACTTATCGTAAGAGTAGGGGTGTTAACCCCGATGTCCTGGCTAAATTTCCAATCTGGCCCTCATACCATCACGGTCACCTAATCATCCCCAGTTTACAATTGGCTCATTCATCCCCCTCCTCTCCCCTGTAACTATTTCCCAGGTCGTTGCTGTACATTACATATTACATTTAAGTCATTTAGCAGACGCTCTTATCCAGAGCGACTTACAAAACGACTGTAAATGAGAATGTGTTCTCAGTCAACTTACCTGGTAAAATAAGGGTTAAATAAAATTAAAATAGGAAAGCAGACAGAGCCAGGGAGGGGGGAACAGAACAGCAGGAGAGATTAGAGAGGAGAAAATGCGAGTGAGGACAAATGAGGAGAGAGCACAGATGGAGGTATTGATAAGTGAAGATAAGATATGAGATGACATAGATATTCAGTATAGGCTAGGATGTAGAGTTCTACACTAAGCTGAGAATTAGATTTGTAAAATAAACCTTTCTTTTCACCTCCAGGAGCTGATCCGTAAGGGCATCCCACACCACTTCCGGGCCATCGTGTGGCAGCTGCTTGGTAACGCCACAGACATGCCAGTGAAGAACCAGTACTCTGAGCTGCTCAAGATGTCCTCGCCCTGCGAAAAGCTCATCCGCCGGGACATTGCCCGCACCTACCCCGAGCATGAGTTCTTCAAGGGCCAGGACAGCCTGGGTCAGGAGGTGCTCTTCAACGTCATGAAGGTGAGGATATTTTGACCTTTGACCTTGAACATTACTTTTTTTCTGCATTATTAGAATGTTGTCTCTTAGGTTTACATGGACAAACAGAATGGATTTGGTATGATTAGTCATTTTTGTACTAGTGAGATGTGCAGTTGGATGAACAGTTAGAAGCAGTTACATCTGCATTGCTTGCTGTTTGGGGTTTTAGGCTGGGTTTCCGGGCTTTATAAATAAATGTGATTGATTTGAGTTAAATGTGTATTTAAACTGTATGGGCTGGTTTCCCAGACTCTGATTCAGCCTAGTCCTGGACTAAAAAGCTTAACAAATGTAGAATCTCTAAACTTAATCTGTGTCTGGGAAACCTCCCCAATGAGTATAGGTTTGTTTATAATGATTGATGTCTGTGTGTCCAGGCGTATTCTCTGGTGGACCGGGAGGTGGGCTACTGCCAGGGCAGTGCCTTCATCGTGGGCCTGCTGCTCATGCAGGTAACGTCTCTTCAGCAACCCTCTGGTCTAGACATTCCCCTCTCTTGCTATCGCGCTACGTTGTGCTAAATACGGAATTGTACTGATTCTACCCTTTTTCGTTGCTTATACAGTATGAATAAATGACCTCTGAGCTCCTGATTTTAGTGTGAATGCACACAGTCACACAGCCTGACCCGGTCTCTCCTGTGGCCCTCTAGATGCCAGAGGAGGAGGCGTTCTGTGTGTTTGTGCGTCTGATGCAGGAGTACCGTCTGAGGGAGCTTTTCAAACCAACCATGGCTGAACTAGGCCTCTGTATCTACCAGTTTGAATACCTGCTGCAGGTAAATAAACTTTATCCATCTCCATATGTCACGCTGGCCAATGTAGAAGGTTGGATGTGTCCCAAATGGCAACTTAGACCCTATAAAGTGCACTCTTCTGATGGCTCTGATGTTTTTTTAGAAAGTGGGTTGGGGGAGGTGGCATCAGGGTTTCAAAAACTCGTCTCTGCACAGTTACTTTTTGCATCTTTTTTTGCAGGGGAAGCAAAATAGTTTTGCCAGGGCAGCTGTGATCCGCGGGAAGAGAGCCTGTTTTTTCTTCGGCTCATCTGCAGCCACAGTACCTGAATAGGTGACAGAGAACAGGGCATGAAATCAGGGTCGTGTTCATTAAGGCACACAGTAGCAAAATGTTTTGAAACAGAAAACAAAAACAAGCATTTGTTATTGGCAAGTTCAAGAAAGTTCCTCCCTGTTTTAGTCTGTTCTCTTCCCTTTAGTGGCTAATGAATAAGACCCTGATAATTTCATCATAGTCTCCCGTCCTTACATTACAATAGTGTGCTGAAGACAGATGCACATGTTGACTGAAAAGAAATGAGGACTTACTATCATTGCCAAGAGGAGACACCTTGTTCTTCTTCTGGTCCTTGTTATTACCTCGCTTCTTCTTTCTTGACTTCTTCTCACTTCTTCCTTCTGCTTCTCCTTAGTAGAGAGAGAAACAGATTTGAGTCGATGCCTCACAATCAAACAGCCCAAATAACTAAACGATCTGCTGGTTCTTGTCTGTCTCATGTGTGGAGGTGATGTACTCGAGGTCTGTGAAGAGGGCACAGCTGATGGACTCGGTGCTCTCAGAAATGTAGCTAATTACCTGGGACTTCTCAGAGATGGCTGAGCTTACAATGGTCTTCTCCAAACCAGTGCTGTCATCAGCCATCTCCTCTAGGTCCTCTTCAAGGGTTTCCCTCCGGGCCAGGAGCTCCTCGGTGAGGGTGATATCACTCCTTGAGGACGTTGAGGAGTGTGACCTCCCACTAGCACGGCTCCTCCTGGCTCCAAAATGGCAGTCGGAACTCCAGTCCTCGGAATAGTCATCTATGACTTGTGTGATGGTGTCCGCCATGCACCTGATGGCTCCCTCGCCACCAGAGCGTGCGGCACGCAGTTGAGCCCGGTTGGAGTCCGAACGCAGGGACAATCTTTGAGCTGCAGTCTTCACGATGGCCTTCACCGCATCCTCCCCAATGAATTGGATGCTCTCCTCCAGGCCAAAGACGACAGAGATGTCAGCATACTTAAGGGCATGTTGGACCTCCAGAAAGAGATCCTTCATCAGGTTAGGGCATTTAGCCTATACCTATATAGCGACAGGTAGCCTAAAAAATCTCTCGTACTGCCCCTGAACAAGGCAGTTAACCCAATGTTCTTAGGTCGTCATTGAAAATAAGAATTTGTTCTAAACTGACTTGCCTAGTTAAATAAAGATAAAAAAATAAATAATGACTGGCACAGTGAACATACTCATAACAATGATACTGTAGACAGTACACAGCAAATTGACCTTAAGAATCTATAGCATGCAGGTGGGTCTGTAAAAAAAAGTAAAGAAGAAGATCAAAAGAGCTGCAAGTTGTGTTTATTAAGTTAAATGGGGGGGGGGGTAATAAAATGGGTTGTGAGTAGCGGGGGTTATCTCCCTCTTCTGATGGCTCTGATGTTTTTTTAGAAAGTGGGTTGGGGGAGATGGCATCAGGGTTTCAAAAACTTGTCTCTGCACAGTTACTTTTTGCATCTTTTTTTGCAGGGGAAGCAAAATAGTTTTGCCAGGGCAGCTGTGATCCGCGTGAAGAGAGCCTGTTTTTTCTTCGGCTCATCTGCAGCCACAGTACCTGAATAGGTGACAGAGAACAGGGCATGAAATCAGGGTCGTGTTCATTAAGGCACACAGTAGCAAAATGTTTTGAAACAGAAAACAAAAACAAGCATTTGTTATTGGCAAGTTCAAGAAAGTTCCTCCCTGTTTTAGTCTGTTCTCTTCCCTTTAGTGGCTAATGAATAAGACCCTGATAATTTAATCATAGTCTCCCGTCCTTACATTACAATAGTGTGCTGAAGACAGATGCACATGTTGACTGAAAAGAAATGAGGACTTACTATCATTGCCAAGAGGAGACACCTTGTTCTTCTTCTGGTCCTTGTTATTACCTCGCTTCTTCTTTCCTGACTTCCTCACTTCTTCCTTCATAGCCTCTTCCTTCTCCTTCTGCTTCTCCTTCTCCTTAGTAGAGAGAGAAACAGATTTGAGTCGATGCCTCACAATCAAACAGCCCAAATAACTAAACGATCTACTGGTTCTTGTCTGTCTCATGTGTGGAGGTGATGTACTCGAGGTCTGTGAAGAGGGCACAGCTGATGGACTCGGTGCTCTCAGAAATGTAGCTAATTACCTGGGACTTCTCAGAGATGGCTGAGCTTACAATGGTGGT
>NC_092087.1:71838024-71889603 GCF_045679555.1 Salvelinus alpinus | reverse complement strand
CAGTAGATCGAGTAGATCCACCCTACCGGACACCCTAGACCCACTCCAATTTGCTTACTGACCCAATAGGTCCACAGACGACGCAATCGCAACCACACTGCACACTGCCCTAACCCATCTGGACAAGAGGAATACCCATGTGAGAATGCTGTTCATCGATTACAGCTCAGCATTTAACACCATAGTACCCTCCAAACTCGTCATCAAGCTCGAGACCCTGGGTCTCGACCCCGCCCTGTGCAACTGGGTCCTGGACTTCCTGACGGGCCGCCCCCAGGTGGTGAGGGTAGGTAACAACATCTCCACCCCGCTGATCCTCAACACTGGGGCCCCACAAGGGTGCGTTCTGAGCCCTCTCCTGTACTCCCTGTTCACCCACGACTGCGTGGCCATGCACGCCTCCAACTCAATCATCAAGTTTGCGGATGACACTACAGTGGTAGGCTTGATTACCAACAACGACGAGACGGCCTACAGGGAGGAGGTGAGGGCCCTCGGAGTGTGGTGTCAGGAAAATAACCTCACACTCAACGTCAACAAAACAAAGGAGATGATTGTGGACTTCAGGAAACAGCAGAGGGAGCACCCCCCTATCCACATCGACGGGTCAGTAGTGGAGAAGGTGGAAAGTTTTAAGTTCCTCGGTGTACACATCACGGACAAACTGAATTGGTCCACCCACACAGACAGCGTCGTGAAGAAGGCGCAGCAGCGCCTCTTCAACCTCAGGAGGCTGAAGAAATTCGGCTTGTCACCAAAAGCACTCACAAACTTCTACAGATGCACAATCGAGAGCATCCTGTCGGGCTGTATCACCGCCTGGTACGGCAACTGCTCCGCCCACAACCGTAAGGCTCTCCAGAGGGTAGTGAGGTCTGCAGAACGCATCACCGGGGGCAAACTACCTGCCCTCCAGGACACCTACACCACCCGATGTCACAGGAAGGCCATAAAGATCATCAAGGACAACAACCACCCAAGCCACTGCCTGTTCACCCCGCTATCATCCAGAAGGCGAGGTCAGTACAGGTGCATCAAAGCAGGGACCGAGAGACTGAAAAACAGCTTCTATCTCAAGGCCATCAGACTGTTAAACAGCCACCACTAACATTTAGCGGCCGCTGCCAACATACTGACTCAACTCCAGCCACTTTAAAAATGGGAATTGATGGAAATTATGTAAAAATGTACCACTAGCCACTTTAAACAATGCCACTTAATATAATGTTTACATACCCTACATTACCCATCTCATATGTATATACTGTACTCTATATCATCTACTGCATCTTGCCATCTTTATGTAATACATGTACCACTAGCCACTTTAAACTATGCCACTTTATGTTTACATACCCTACAGTACTCATCTCATATGTATATACCGTACTCTATACCATCTACTGCATCTTGCCTATGCCGTTCTGTACCACCACTCATTCATATATCTTTATGTACATATTCTTTATCCCTTTACACTTGTGTGTGTATAAGGTAGTAGTTGTGGAATTGTTAGGTTAGATTACTTGTTGGTTATTACTGCATTGTCGGAACTAGAAGCACAAGCATTTCGCTACACTCGCATTAACATCTGCTAACCATGTGTATGTGACTAATAAAATTTGATTTGATTTGATTTGTTTAGTTATTTGGGCTGTTTGATTGTGAGGCATCGACTCAAATCTGTTTCTCTCTCTACTAAGGAGAAGGAGAAGCAGAAGGAGAAGGAAGAGGCTATGAAGGAAGAAGTGAGGAAGTCAGGAAAGAAGAAGCGAGGTAATAACAAGGACCAGAAGAAGAACAAGGTGTCTCCTCTTGGCAATGATAGTAAGTTTTCAGTCAACATGTGGCAAAACTATTTTGCTTCCCCTGCAAAAAAAGATGCAAAAAGTAACTGTGCAGAGACGAGTTTTTGAAACCCTGATGCCACCTCCCCCAACCCACTTTCTAAAAAAACATCAGAGCCATCAGAAGAGGGAGACAACCCCCGCTACTCACAACCCATTTTATTACCCCCCCCCCCCCCCCATTTAACTTAATAAACACAACTTGCAGCTATTTTGATCTTCTTTTTACTTTTTTTTACAGACCCACCTGCATGCTATAGATTCTTAAGGTCCATTTGCTGTGTACTGTCTACAGTATCATTGTTATGAGTATGTTCACTGTGCCAGTCATTATTTTTATTTTTACCTTTATTTAACTAGGCAAGTCAGTTTAGAACAAATTCTTATTTTCATTGACGACCTAGGAACATTGGGTTAACTGCCTTGTTCAGGGGCAGAACGACAGATTTTTTAGGCTACCTGTCGCTATGGCTAAATAGGCTAAATGCCCTAACCTAATTGCAATTTACATAATAAGAGTCACATTTTAATAATTCCCGCATTTTATCTTTCTTGAGAGGGAATACATCTCTAATACACTATGCTCAATACCATACAGTAAGCACACCACTGTATGCCGATGACACCTGCAAGCCCCGCCTCCCCGCAGAATAAAGAATAGACATGAGTGGATAATTGCGGTGTCACTACAAAGGATACCTTAATTAAGCCAATTCATTGGCTTTAGACATGTCAATCATGTCTGTGTTGTAATCTGATTGGTGTGTGTGTACTACCTCAAGGCAAAAGGTGTAGAAACTCTGAAGCACTCCATTCTGTTTATGATTTCTATTTATGATTGACGCTGCTGTTTAAAGCTATTTTTATGTCTGCCTTATTTGTATTATTACATAGTTGGGGAGGACAGGGGAGAAAGGGTGGACAGCTCCCTGTCTAGTAGTTGTAGCTGGTTAAAGGTCTTCTTGAGGAAGCGCCGACAGACGGACAGCTGTGCGAGTTCGCATTTTCTAATAAAACAGCAGCACGAGCGATGGCTTCGGCGTAGCATTTCGTACTGTATTTTTCATAAAGCGGCGAAGTCGACATTGTGAAGGTTTTATTCTGTGCTAGTTTCGTGGTGTCCGTGTGTTGGCATGACATAGCAGCTACGAGCAAGAGCCGATTCGATTATGGGAACATTCAGGTAGGCATTGCTGTTTTATTTATAAATCTATTATTTACTGTTGTTCTTGTTATAATTGCATGTGTCACAGAAACATTTGTTATGCATGTAGATGGATCGAGCGAAGTTTACGTTTATGCTCCAAAACAAAGCACATAGACCCTGTGTATTGTTACATTGAGGAAGCCTTAATCTTCATCAGAGGTTACTCGGCGATACTGCTCCATTTCTCTCTTGTCGAATGAATACAGTGGTCTTCATTTGCATATTTCCGGAAAGCGAATAGGCCCCTCAAATGAAAGGGAAGGCAAGCGAAAAAGAAAATAGCCGAAATAGGCTACAACCCCGTTATTTTTCTGTAGGCTACTGTTTTACGCACAGAAATAAGAGGATACATTGTGGCCTCTTCCCCTGCGCGGCCTCAATTTCATATGTCGTTTTACAATCGTTGCAATGTTTGAATGGCCTTCTTGTCACATTGCACGGCAAGACATAGGCTTGAGCTGCCATTTGAATTGGTGACAGTTGCTGAAGCATCATCTGCAGCGCGAGAGCCTGTTGTACAGGTAGCAGCCATATGCATCAGCATATTGGCCTGAAATCCGGGCTAAGTGCCATCACACAAACAAAAACTGAAACAGGCATAAACCCACGGAATTACATCCTCAGCCAGTTCTTTGTAGCCTATACAACGCAGGTTATTTGTCCTTCAGATGTATGCGTTTTGCTAGTGAAGGCATGCTACAGCCGTTACAATATTGTAGTCAGAAATGGATGTGCCGTGGGTTGGCTTTACTCAAATATTATGAGGGCGAAAGATCTCAAACATTAGTATGAATTGCGGCTAACATTTTATTATGGAAGGGGTATTATGGCTGACAATAAACAAGTGAAGTATTCTGCCCCAGGCGTCTGCATTCAGTTTCTTTTGGGGACTACTGTCCAAGGAATAAATTACCTTGCATTTCAGACCAATTATGGTTAATATTATAAACGGTGGAATAGAACAGACTAGAGACATGCACCACCAAGTGAAAGCGCTGGGTAGATTTCACCAGCACAGGGTGTGTTGAGTGAGAAATCAAGTCATTGCTTTTAGCCTTATCTAGGAAATGCACTCACCATATAGAGAGTGAAACACACGGGCTCTCAAGAAAACAATTATCTGATCTTCACACATCCCCATGACCTTGTTTTGAAAAGAAATGCTATACCCGTTTACCACACACACGCAGATGGGGCATTTGAACATTATAGCTCAGTAAAAGTGACAGTTGGCATTCACACACAGCTGTGTAAACCTCACTTCTTTCTCATTTACATTTAACATTTAAGTCATTTAGCAGACGCTCTTATCCAGAGCGACTTACAAATTGGTGCATTCACCTAATGACATCCATTCTCATCATCCCTGCTACTTGCTGTTGCTACAGCAATCCATGCTGAGGTGAACTGTGAATGAATGGTAAGCTAATAGGCCTTTGTGATGTCAAATTAACAGTCTTTGTGTTTTACACCGGCTTGGCTGTGGCGTGCTTCTGCTGTACATACTGCTGATTGCCACAATAAGGGCCGTGGTAGTAGGGGGGAGGGATATCATCTACCTGTCCTGATGTCTGTGTCTGTCTGGATTGCTGTCAGGTTCTGTATGTCTGTCTCTGCATCTCTGACAGGTTCTATCTGTTCGTCACACTGACTCTCTCACTGTGGTTGGTTGGCTGTAGCGATCAGCAGAGGCCTGCCCTGTGCTAAAGGTTCCACTCCATTATCCTGCTGTGCTGCTGACGCTGAGATACTGGGAGCAACTCCATGACCTGACATACCAAGCCTAAAACTCCAGTATCCTGCCCTACTGCAGCTACTACAAGCTCCCTTCTAGTCTGTTGTTCCTGTCATTTTGGTAGCACTTTACATTACAGCACGGAATCAAGCGGTAATAGAATGGTAACTAGTTATTAAAGTTACTCACAAAGCAAACCATTATTTGCCCAGATACAGAGAGACATTACATACTAGAGGGGTGATAATACAAAAACAACATGGCAGTGTTTCCCCTAAAATTCTCCAAATGTCTTGGCATGGGGCCCCCATTGATTTTGTTATAATGTTTGAGTCACTCAGATACTTTTGTATATATAGTGTATGTGGACACCACTTCAAATTTGTGGATTCGAACATTTCAGCTGACAGATGTATAAAATCGAGCACACAGTCATGCAATCTCCATAGACAAACGTTGGCAGTAGAATGGCCTTACTGTCAAGTTCAGTGACTTTCAACGTGGCACTATCATAGGACTATCCAACAAGTCTGTTTGTCAAATGTCTGCCCTGCTAGAGCTGCCCTGGTCAACTGTAAGTGCTGTTATTGTGAATTGGAAACGGCTAGGAGCAACAACGGCTCAGCCACAAAGTAGTAGGCCACACAAACACACAGAATGGGACCGTTGAGTGTTGAAGCACGTAGTGCATAAAAATAATCTGTCCTCGGTTACAACACTTACTACCGAGTTCCCAACTGCCTCTGGAAGCAACGTCAGCATAACTGTTCATCCAGAGCTTCGTGAAAGGGGTTTCCATGGCCGAGCAGCCGCACACAAGCCTAAGATCACCATGCGCAATGCCAAGCATTGGCTGGAGTAGCGTAAAGCTTGCTGCCATTGGACTCTGGAGCAGTGGAAACGCATTCTCTGGAGTGATGAATCACGCTCCACTAGTTGGCAGACCGAAGGACAAATCTGGGTTTGGCGGATGCCAGGAGTATGCTACCTGCCCCAATGCATAGTGCCAACTAAAGTTTGGAGGAGGAATAATGAATGGTCTGGGGCTGTTTTTCATGGTTGGGGATAGGCCCCTTAGTTCCAGTGAAGGGAAATCTTAACGCTACAGCATACAATGACATTCTAGATGATTCTGTGCTTCCAACTTTGTGGCAACAGTTTGGGGAAGGACCTTTCCTGTTTCAACATGACAATGCCCCCGTGCACAAAGGGAGTTCCAAACAGAAATGGTTTGTTGAGGTTGGTGTGGAATAACTGGACTGTCCTGCACAGAGCCCTGACCTTAACCCCATCGAACAGCTTTGGAATGAATTGGAACGCCAACTGCGAGCCAGGCCTAATTGCCCAGCATCATTGCCCAACCTCACTAATGCATTTGTGGCTGAATGGAAGCAAGTCCCCGCAGCAATGTTCCAATATCAAGTGGAAAGCCTTCCCAGAAGAGTGGAGGCTGTTATAGCAGCAAAGTGGGGACCAACTCTATATTAATGCCCATGATTTTGTAATGAGATGTTTGACAAGCTTTTGGTCATGTAGTGTAGCATAAGAACACAACATAAGACATAGCAAAGTGTGTAGAATTTCAGGAAACTAGCTTTAAAACTGTAAAATGTTTTCTCTTCCCCATGGCAAAATGTCTAGAATTGCGAATAGCAGACAAATTTGCTTTAAAATAGCAACATTTTATCTCTGCTGCCATGGGAGGGCCTCTAAAAATGTTTGTCGGAGAAGGCGCCGTTGGTCACGCCCACTACCACGCCCCCCTATCTATTTCCCCACCTAGTCAGGTGAACAGGGCCTTGCCCTTTATTATGATAAACAAGCCTGGGCAACCATTTCACCAGAGCTGTTGTCTTGGTTGCACTTGTTTTCTAGGATCACTGGTGTCTGGTAATGTACAGGAATGATTCACCTCAGTTCACAGTTCACTCTCTCTGGGAGTATGATTAACGTCACCGCTCTATTGGCCCATTCCACTGTGTGTGGTAAACTATCCAGACCTGTTCTGAAACCCCAGAGGGAGGTTTCATATGGCTTTAAAATAGAGCTGAATGAACACACAATCAACTGGTGACACAATGTCCCGTGGCTATTGTACTAAAGTGGCACAGGTGTGCCAGTAATAGGTCAGATGGTTTCTGTTTGATGCCGCACTAACTATACTGGCCCCAGATCAGTTTGGATCAGTGCCCCAGAAAAGGGGATCTGGTTGGTTCATCTACTGTGGGAAAGTGAGGCTTAAACCAATCCCACGGACATCCCATGTATCGTTTATGTGTGTATTTTCTGTTAATGCCTAGGCAAATGCAAGGGCACCCTGGGTTATGTTGGTGTACAGTGTTTAATCTGTTTGTAATCCGTTTGAGGATGACGCAGCAGTGCTGGTGATCCTTTTAATCTGTATCTTATTGAATCACCTGATCAGGGTCAGATTGGCCTAGCCCCCCTCTGACAAAACACTCACTACCATTGCAGAATAAATTATTAGTCACATCGCATTGCTTTTGAATTCGTTTGGAGGGAGGATGGTGGAAATGTGTATTTTAAAGCCATGTTCCCCTTGGTATTCATGGAAACGTGATTATCAGGAGGGCGCTTATAGCTAAACTAGGAATTCAGGAAGCAATTCTTGTTCTAAATGTGTTTACGTTTAGGGAACTTGGGTAGTCTGAGGGAGCTTCACCGGATGACATGTCATTCTAATTAGCCCAATGTGTCTGGTCATCATTCAAGCTTACCGTCAAAGCAACTTATTCATTAGATTCATCTCGATTCTAGATAACATCTGCTGTACAGGGCCTTGGACCGATATAATGAATGTATATATAATTCCCTTTGTCAAGGAAGGTCATGTGGAGACCAGGCTGTCATTGCCATGACGATTTTGGATGACTAGGGGAGGTCAAGCATATTAGAGACTGGTTAATATGCAGCCATTACAGAATCAGAGGGAATACGTCAACAACAGTGACGTTAGAAGAGCACAGGGTTCATAATACTAACCCTAGACACCAGAGTGGGAGAAGAACTGGGCACTACATAGTGGACTACTTTTGACCAGGGCCCATTCCCAGGTAGCACACTATATAGATCACAGGTTGCCATTTTGGATGCTGCCAGTCGCATGCACTTGGATGTTGTGGCGTTGAGGAACAAGCCACGTGTCAGCAGACAGACGGGAACAAAGCTGTAAATGAGATGTAGCAACAGCGAGGTTAGGGCGTACAGGAGGTAGGACTGGGGGTTTAGCGTGGGGGCTGCCCTTGATGTCAAGCATGGCCTGAGGGGGAGGCACAGGACGTACAAGGAGGGAGAGAGGGGAAGGGATGGGTGGGTGGATTAGGGGTTCGGGGGGAGAAATGGGGGATAGAGAGGGTTGGTAGTTGGGGGTACAATAGGTCTGTCTGTTGCTGTGGACAGTGGAAGCGAGGATAGGATGCGCTGAGGCGCACACACAATGCGATAATTGTGCACGTGGATAGTGGTTTACATACAAACTCGTGCATAGGCACAACACAGTGCTCACATTGAAGCTGCCCCATTCATGGCAAGGGAGAAGCTGCTGTTTACACACACACACAACAGGGCTCACATTGAAACTCCCTCATGTGCTGGGTACAGCCTTTGTTCCCCCAAGGCTATCTCCATCTCCAGTACTCTGCAGTCCCAAGTTCACCATGGTGGTGTCTCAAATTGCACCCTATTCCTTAAATAGTGCAGTACTTTTAACCAGGGCCCATAGGGCTCTGATCAAAAGTAGTGCACTATATAGGGTGCCATTTGGGAAGCACAACATACCACCTCCAGACACACTAAATGGGAGAACTTCTGCATTCAGCTACAGTCAGTGCCATCTTTTTGTCGTCCTACCGTTACCCTTAGAGAGATTTAATGCACTGATAGCCAGAGCAGCAATTGTCCCACATATTGCTGTAGTCTAGCATGACTCACAGAGTTTGGACTACAGCCTGGCTTCAATGACATTGCTGTATACCCCCTCTGGTGTACATCCAACTGTAGCTGGACTGGAATGATTCCTGGTGAGATGACACATGGGGATGCCAGTAATTTAGGGGATTCGTTTTCAGAGGGTGACTAGTGTTATATTTTCAGAGATGTTAAGGTTATTTCTTGCATTGGTTTCTTAAAAGGTAACTACAGTTGAAGTCGGAAATTTATATACACCTTAGCCAAATACATTTAAACTCAGTTTTTCACAATTCCTGACATTTAATTCTAGTAGGTCTTAGGTCAGTTAGGATCACCACTTTATTTTAAGAATGTGAAATGTCAGAATAATAGTAAAGAGAATTATTTATTTCAGCTTTTATTTCTTTCATCACATTCCCAGTGGGTCAGATGTTTTACATACACTGAATTAGTATTTGGTAGCGTTGCCTTTAAATTGTTTAACTTGGGTCACCCAATAAGTTGGGTGAATTTTGGCCCGTTCTTCCTGACAGAGCTGGTGTAACTGAGTCAGGTTTGTAGGCCTCCTTGCTCGCATACGCTTTTTCAGTTCTACCCATACATTTTCTAAAGGATTGAGGTCAGGGTTTTGTGATACCCTGACTTTGTTGCCCTTAAGCCATTTTGCCACAACTTTGGAAGTATGCTTGGGGTCATTGTCCATTTGGAAGCCTCATTTGCAACCAAGCTTAAACTTCCTGACTGATGTCTTGAGATGTTGCTCAATATAGCCACATCATTTTCCGTCCTCATGATGCCATCTATTTTGTGAAGTACACTAGTCCCTCCTGCAGCAAAGCACCCCCACAACATGATGCCGCCACTCCTGCTTCACGGTTGGGATGGTGTTCTTCGGCTTGCAAGCCTCCCATTTTTCCTCCAAACATAACAATGGTCATATGGCCAAACAGTTCTATTTTTGTTCCTTCAGACCAGAGGACATTTCTCCAAAAAGTACGATCTTTGTCCCCATGTGCAGTTGCAAACCATAGTCTGGCTTTTTTATGCAGCTTTGGAGCAGTGGCTTCTTCCTTGCTGAGCGGCCTTTCAGGTTATGTCGATATAGGACTCGTTTTACTGTGGATATAGATACTTTTGTACCGGTTTCCTCCAGCATATTCACAAAGTCCTTTGCTGTTGTTCTGGGATTGATTTGCACTTTTTGCACCAAAGTACGTTCATCTCTAGGAGACAGAATGAGTCTCCTTCCTGAGAGGTATGACGGCTGCGTGGTCCCATGGTGTTTATACTTGCGTACTATTGTTTGTACAGATGAACGTGGTACCTTCAGGCGTTTGGAAATTGCTCCCAAGGATGTACCAGAATTGTGGAGGTCTACAATTTCTTTTCTGGGGTCTTGGCTGATTTCTTTAAATTTTCCCATGATGTCAAGCAAAGAGGCACTGAGTTTGAAGGTAGGCTTTGAAATGCATCCACAGGTACACCTCCAATTGACTCAATGATGCCAATTAGCCTATCAGAAGCTTCTAAAGCCATGACTTAATTTTCTGGAATTTTCCAAGCTGTTTAAAGGCACAGTCAACTTAGTGTATGTAAACATCTGACCCACTGGAATTGTGATTTAAGTGAAATAATCTGTCTGTCAACAATTGATGGAAAATGACTTGTGTCATGCACAAAGTAGATGTCCTAACCGACTTGCCAAAACTATAGTTTGTTAACATGAAATTTGTGGAGTGGTTGAAAAATGTGTTTTAATGACTCCAACCTAGGTGAATGTAAACTTCCGACTTCAACTGTATATGCATTTCCATCGTCACAGTGAGCAGTCGTGAGGAATATCAAGGGTTAAAGTTCAGTATTTCTAGTGTCATAAGATTAGCTTTGATAAAATTAGGCTACATATGAACAACTTTTCTCTGTTGCTATTGTTACATTGTTTTGGAGGAACTAGCTACATGTCATTTTGAGGGAGTATTGTGATGGTTTCGGGACGCCCGTTTTCCTGAGCCGCTGCTCTTCTTCTGATGCAATTGGTCTCATGCTAGTTAATGGCTCTTTTGATTGGCCTCTCCCAACACATGAATGGTGTCCTTGTCCCTCCATCCCTCTGCAGTTTTTTCCCTTCAAACAATCTTTTTTCTCTTCTTCTTTGGGCAGTTTTTCTGTTTTCCTTGTTGTTGCGTGCTTCAGTAGACGTGTGTATCAGAGTGACTATGGCTGATATTAAAACAGCTAGGGTGTGTGTGTGTGTGTGTGTGTGTGTGTGTGTGTGTGTGGGGTAGTCATAGAGCTGTTCAGCATTCCGATGATGGCTAGCCCATTCCCCTCATCTCACTTGCAGATGTGCATAAGCCCTACGTTCTGGGATTCCATTTGTCAAATGTATGCTGAATTACCCTCGGCTTGGGGTTAGGCCTCTCTCCTCTCCCTCTATGTGGATTGGGGCCACCAGCTCGGCTTACCCAGTAATAGCGCTCCCATACATGATGCAGGCCAGGGCTGTACTTCTGTCCATAGAAACAGAATCACTAGAATGGAAATGCTATGAGGGTGCAGTCAAATTGCCATGACTGAGGCTGTCAAGGTTTTCTTTTTCATTCTAGTAATTATATTTCTATGGTGCTGCCACAGACAGGAGTGTAAACACCATAGAACTAGAATGAGTAGAACATGAAACAACCCAGGCCACCGCCATTTGGCTGCACCCAATGGGATTCTCATTCTAGTAATTCCATTTCTATGGTGCAGCTTGGCTGCCACAGACAGGAGTGCAGAGAGGAACTGCTGAGCAGCGTTGCTACCTTCATGGTTAACATGGTTAAACAAGCTTGATGCCCTCAATCTCACACAAATTATCAATGAACCTACCAGGTACCACCCCAAAGCCGTAAACACGGGCACCCTCATAGATATCATCCTAACCAACTTGCCCTGTAAATACACCTCTTCTGTTTTCAACCAAGATCTCAGCGATCACTGCCTCATTGCCTGCATCTGTAATGGGTCAGCGGTCAAACGACCTCCACTCATCACTGTCAAACGCTCCCTGAAACACTTCAGCGAGCAGGCCTTTCTAATCGACCTGGCCCGGGTATCCTGGAAGGATATTGACCTCATCCAGTCAGTAGAGGATGCCTGGTTATTTTTTTTAAATGCCTTTCTCACCATCTTAAATAAGCATGCCCCATTCAATACATTTAGAACCAGGAACAGATATAGCCCTTGGTTCTCTCCAGACCTGACTGCTCTTAACCAACACAAAAACATCCTATGGCGTTCTGCATTAGTATCGAACAGCCCCCGTGATATGCAACTTTTCAGGGAAGTTGGAAACCAATTACACAGGCAGTTAGAAAAGCCAAGGCTAGCTTTTTCATGCAGAAATTTGCTTCCTGCAACACAAACTCAAAAAAGTTCTGGGACACTGTAAAGTCTATGGAGAATAAGAACACCTCCTCCCAGCTGCCCACTGCACTGAGGATAGGAAACTCTGTCACCACCGATAAATCCACTATAATTGAGAATTTCAGTAAGCATTTTTCTACGGCTGGCCATGCTTTCCACCTGGCTACCCCTACCCCGGTCAACAGCACTGCACCCCCCCACAGCAACTCGCCCAAGCCTTCCCCATTTCTCCTTCTCCCAAATCCAGTCAGCTGATGTTCTGAATGAGCTGCAAAATCTGGACCCCTACAAATCAGCCGGGCTAGACAATCTGGACCCTTTCTTTCTAAAACTATCTGCCGAAATTGTTGCAACCCCTATTACTAGCCTGTTCAACCTCTCTCTCGTGTCGTCTGAGATTCCCAAAGATTGGAAAGCAGCTGCGGTCATCCCCCTCTTCAAAGGGGGGGACACTCTTGACCCAAACTGCTACAGACCTATATCTATCCTACCTTGCCTTTCTAAGGTCTTCGAAAGCCAAGTCAACAAACAGATTACCGACCATTTCGAATCCCACCGCACCTTCTCCGCTATGCAATCTGGTTTCAGAGCTGGTCATGGGTGCACGTCAGCCACGCTCAAGGTCCTAAACGATATCTTAACCGCCAACGATAAGAAACAATACTGTGCAGCCGTATTCATTGACCTGGCCAAGGCTTTCGACTCTGTCAATCACCACATCCTCATCGGCAGACTCGATAGCCTTGGTTTCTCAAATGATTGCCTCGCCTGGTTCACCAACTACTTCTCTGATAGAGTTCAGTGTGTCAAATTGGAGGGCCTTTTGTCCGGGCCTCTGGCAGTCTCAGGGTTCAATTCTTGGGCCGACTCTCTTCTCTGTATACATCAATGATGTCGCTCTTGCTGCTGGTGAGTCTCTGATCCACCTCTACGCAGACGACACCATTCTGTATACTTCTGGCCCTTTGGACACTGTGTTAAAAACCCTCCAGATGAGCTTCAATGCCATACAACTCTCCTTCCGTGGCCTCCAACTGCTCTTAAATACAAGTAAAACTAAATGCATGCTATTCAACCGATCGCCACCTGCACCTGCCCGCCCGTCCAGCATCACTACTCTGGACGGTTCTGACTTAGAATATGTGGACAACTACAAATACCTAGGTGTCTGGTTAGACTGTAAACTCTCCTTCCAGACTCACATCAAACATCTCCAATCCAAAGTTAAATCTAGAATTGGCTCCCTATTTCGCAACAAAGCATCCTTCACTCATGCTGCCAAACATACCCTCGTAAAACTGACCATCCTACCGATCCTCGACTTCGGCGATGTCATTTACAAAATAGCCTCCAATACCCTACTCAATAAATTGGATGCAGTCTATCACAGTGCCATCCGTTTTGTCACCAAAACCCCATATACTACCCACCACTGCGACCTGTACGCTCTCGTTGGCTGGCCCTCGCTTCATACTCGTCGCCAAACCCACTGGCTCCAGGTCATCTACAAGACCCTGCTAGGTAAAGTCCCCCTTATCTCAGCACCCACCTCCAGCAGGTATATCTCTCTGGTCACCCCCAAAACCAATTCCTCCTTTGGCTGCCTCACCTTCCAGTTCTCTGCTGCCAATGACTGGAACGAACTACAAAAATCTCTGAAACTGGAAACACTTATCTCCCTCACTAGCTTTAAGCACCAGCTGTCAGAGCAGCTCACAGATTACTGCACCTGTACATAGCCCATCTATAATTTAGCCCAAACAACTACCTCTTCCCCTACTGTATTTATTTATTTATTTTGCTCCTTTGCACCCCATTATTTCTATCTCTACTTTGCACATTCTTCCACTGCAAATCTACCATTCCAGTGTTTTACTTGCTATATTGTATTTACTTCGCCACCATGACCTTTTTTTGCCTTTACCTCCCTTATCTCACCTCATTTGCTCACATTGTATATAGACTTATTTTTCTACTGTATTATTGACTGTATGATTGTTTTACTCCATGTGTAACTCTGTGTTGTTGTATGTGTCGAACTGCTTTGCTTTATCTTGGCCAGGTCGCAATTGTAAATGAGAACTTGTTCTCAACTTGCCTACCTGGTGAAAAAATAAAAAAATAAAACAGTAGCAGCGGGACCTCTGGTTTATCACTGACCAATGGTTCCCCCCTATTAGTTTTGTGGTTAGTAGCTACATTGTGCGGTGCACAGTCTGTTCTTGGCTTTACTAGAGGGAGGAGATAGGGTAGTTGACGGAGAGTGTACCAGGCCTTGCCTACCTGGCCTCGCCTCACATAGGCCAGTAGAATGTTGCACATTGTGAATCACAAGCCAGAGTGCGCACACACACACCACAACAGCATACACACAACCTTCCTTATCAGAAAATGGGATTTCATGGATTTAACCTCAGCTGAAATTGCCATTATTTCTTTCTTTGTCAATGGATTTGCATGAGAAAACAAACAATTAGAAAATATAATACTTTGACGAATATTGTTTTGTATTTTCATAGCTCTGCAGATTTCTAGTATATCAACATGGCCTATCTTTCTCAACACATTCTTTCTAGTTTGCTAATCTCATAATTAATTATGGCTCCAATCCAATCACATTTAATGCAGAGTCTCTTCCTGCTTGCTTTATATTCACAGCATGATGTCATCAAACAGTCATGACATCACATTTAATGGTAATCTAGCTAATGTTGATCAATCAGTGAGTGATTTAAATGGTGTCTACAGTATTAAACTCTGTGATGATGGTTTCTATGATTGGGAGTTGACTGTGTACTTCTAATTAAGCAATAAGGCCCAAGGGGGTGTGGTGTATATGGCCAATATACCACTGCTAAGGGCTGTTACGCATGACGCAACGCGGAGTGCTAGGACACAGCCCTTATCCATGGTATATTGGCTATATAACAAAACCCCTGAGGTGCCTTATTGCTATTATAAACTGATTACCAACGTAATTGGAGCAGTAAAAATACATGTTTTGTCATACCCATACGGTCTGATATACCACGGCTTTCAGCCAGTCAGTATTCAGGGCTCGAACCACCCAGTTTATAATACAGGATTACATCATGATCCATTAAATCCATACACTTATAATGGGCGCGTCCCAAATGGCACCCTAATTCATATATAGTGCACTCCTTTGACCAGAGCCCTGGTCAAAAGTAGTGCACTATAGAGAATAGGGTGGCATTTGAGACACAAACCAATCTCTTTATAAAGAAGACTGTAAGTGAATGTTGAGCCACAGTGAGACAATGGCCATTATAGAATGTGATGTCATCATCCATGGTGACTCAGGCCCACACCCTGATAACCACTCCCTTAGCAAGTGGACGGCTATAATATCGTTCACTGTGGATTGACTGTGATCAATTCACTTAGATGGGAATCAAGGGACTGTATGTCAATTATTTTTGTTTGTTGTGTTTGACATAGAAATTGGCTCTGTATGACAATGTCAAACAATCCAATGATCTTTTCATAGCACTTAACCATTTATCCCAGCAATCAACCAACAGTTGACCTCGTATAAGCATTGACTAACGAGACATAGGACTATGTACAGTGCATTCGGAAAGTATTCAGACCTCGTGACTTTTTCCACATTTTGTTACGCTACAAAATGCAATAAAATGCTAATTAACTACTTAAAAATCATACAATGTGATTTTCTGGATTTTTGTTTTAGAATCCGTCTCTCACAGTTGAAGTGTACCTATGATACAAATTACAGACCTCTAAATGCTTTGTAAGTAGGAAAACCTGCAAAATCGGCAGTGTATCAAATACTTGTTCTCCCCACTGTACATCTGGGATGAGTACATACACCTAGGTTGGAGTCAATAAAACTCGTTTTTCAACCACTCCACAAATTTCTTGTCAACAAACTATAGTTTTGGCAAGTCGGTTAGGACATCTACTTTGCATGACACAAGTCATTTTTCCAACCATTGTTTACAGATTATTTCACTTATAATTCACTGTATCACAATTCCAGTGGGTCAGAAGTTTACATACACTAAGTTGACTGTGCCTTTAAACAGCTTGGAAAATTTCAGAAAATTAAGTCATAGCTTTAGAAGCTTCTGATAGGCTAATTGACATCATTTGAGTCAATTGGAGGTGTACCTGTGGATGTATTTCAAGGCCTACCTTCAAACTCAGTGCCTCTGCTTGACATCATGGAAAAATCTAAAGAAATCAGCCAAGACCTCAGCTATTTAAAAAAAAATTAGACCTCCACAAGTCTTTCATCCTTGGGAGCAATTTCCAAATGCCTGAAGGTACCACGTTCATCTGTACAAACAATAGTACGCAAGTATAAACACCATGGGACCACGCAGTCGTCTTACCGCTCAGGAAGGAGACGTGTTCTGTCTCCTAGAGATGAACGTACTTTGGTGCAAAAAGTGCAAATCAATCCCAGAACAACAGCAAAGGACTTTGTGAAGATGCTGGAGGAAACGGGTACAAAAGTATCTATATCCACAGTAAAACGAATCCTATATCGACATAACCTGAAACGCCGCTCAGCAAGGAAGAAGCCACTGCTCCAAAACCGCCATATAAAAGCCAGACTATGGTTTGCAACTGCACATGGGGACAAAGATTGTACTTTTTGGAGAAATGTCCTCTGGTCTGATGAAACAAAAATAGAACTGTTTGGCCACAATGACCATAGTTATGTTTGGAGGAAAAGGGGGAGCCTTGCAAGCTGAAGAACACCATCCCAACCGTGAAGCACAGGGGTGTCAGCATCATGTTGTGGGGGTGCTTTGCTGCTGGAGGGACTGGTGTACTTCACAAAATAGATGGCATCATGAGGTAGGAAAATGATGTGGATAAATTGAAGCAACATTTCAAGACATCAGTCAGGAAGTTTAAGCTTGGTTGCAAATGGGTCTTCCAAATGGACAATGACCCCAAGCATACTTCCAAAGTTGTGGCAAAATGGCTTAAGGACAACAAAGTCAAGGTTTTGGAGTGGCCATCGCAAAGCCCTAACCTCAATCCTATAGAAAATTTGTGGGCAGAACTGAAAAAGCGTGTACGAGCAAGGAGGCCTACAAACCTGAGTCAGTTACACCAGCTCTGTCAGGAGGAATGGGCCAAAATTCACCCAACTTATTGTGGGAAGCTTGTGGAAGGCTACCCAAAATGTTTGACCCAAGTTAAACAGTTTAAAGGCAATGCTACCAAATACTAATTGAGTTTAAGTAAACTTCTGACTCACTGGGAATGTGACGAGTGAAACAAAAGCTGAAATAAATCATTCTCTCTAATATTATTCTGACATTTCACATTCTTAAAATAAAGTGGTGATCCTAACTGACCTAAGCGACTTTTTACTATGAATAAATGTCAGGAATTGTGAAAAACTGAGTTTAAATGTATTTGGCTAAGGTGTATGTAAACTTTCGACTTAAACTGTATGTAAACATCATTATTAGAGCACTGAGGTTGTGGGTGGTGCAGTTGCCGTACCAGGCGGTGATATAGCCGGACAGGATGTTCTCAATTGTGCATCTGTAGAAGTTTGAGGGTTTTATGTGACAAGCCAAATTTCTTCAGCCTCCTGAGGTTGAAGAGATGCTGTTGCGCCTTCTTCACCGCACTGTCTGTGGGTGGACCATTTCAGTTTGTCCGTGATGTGTACGCCGAGGAACTTAACTTTCCATCCAACTTGGAAAAGTTGGAGCGTCGCTGCACAGCTATTTTCAGGTCTCTCCAGAGATGTTTGATCGGGTTCAAGTCCGGGCTCTGGCTGGGCAAATCAAGGACATTCAGAGACTTGTCCCGAAGCCACTCTTGCGTTGTCTTGGCTGTGTGCTTAGGGTCGTTGCCCTGTTGGAAGGTGTACCTTCATCCCAGTCTGAGGTCCGGAGCACTCTGGAGCAGGTTTTCATCAAGGATTTCTCTGTACTTTGCTCTGTTAATCTTTCCCTTGATTTGGACTAGTCTCCCAGTCCCTGCCACTGAAAAACATCCCTACACCATGATGCTGCCACCACCATGCTTCACCGTAGGGATGGTGCTAGGTTTCCTCCAGATGTGGATCTTGGCATTCAGGCCAGAGAATCTTGTTTCTCATCCTTTAGGTGTCTTTTGGAAAGCTCCAAGCGGGCTGTCATGGAAGCAACTCCTCAGTAAAATTCATGTCTTTTTACTCTACCATAAAGGCCTGATTGGTGGAGTGCAATAGAGATAGTTGTCCTCCTGGAAGGTTCTCCCATCTCCGCAGAGAAATTGGAGCTCTGTCAGAGTGACCATCGGGTTCTTGGTCACCTCTCTGACCAAGGCATTCTCCCCCAATTGCTCAGTTTTGCCGGGCGGGCAGCTCTAGGAGTCTTGGTGTTTACAAACTTCTTCCTTTTAAGAATGATGGAGGCCACTCTTGGGGACCTTCAATGCTGCAAAAATGTTTTGGTGCCCTTCCCCAGATATGTGCCTCAACACAATCCTGTCTCGGAGCTCTACGGGACCTTATATAGACAGGTGTGTGCCTTTCCAAATCATGTCCAATCAATTGAATATACCACAGGTGGACTCCAATCAAGTTGTAGAAACGTCTCAAGGATGTTCAATGGAAACAGGATGCACCTGAGCTCAAGTTGAGTCTCATTGCAAAGAGTCTGAATAAGTTTGTCACCTACTCATTACAGGGTTTTCTTTATTTGTACTATTTTCTACATTGTAGAATAATAGTTAAGACATCAAAACTATGAAATAACACATGGAATCATGTAGTAACCAAAAAAGTGTTAAGCAAATCAAAGTATATTTGAGATTGTTCAAATCAAAGTAGCCACCCTTTGCCTTGATGACAGCTTTGCATACTCTTGGCATTCTCTCAACCAGCTTCATGAGGTAGTCACCAGGAATGAATGCATTTCAATTAACATGTGTGCCTTGTTAATTAGTGAAATTTCTTTCCTTAATGTGTTTGAGCCAATCAGTTGTTGTGACAAGGTAGGGTTGGAATACACTTGATAGCCCTATTTAGTAAAAGACCAAGTCCATATTATGGCAAGAACAGCTCAAATAAGCAAAGGACATTACAGTCCATTGCTTTTTAAGACATGAAGGTCAGTAAATCCTGAAATTGAAGAACTTTGACATTTTCAAGTGCAGTTGTAAAAAACTAAAATAGTGAAAATAAAGAAAAACCCTTGAATGAGTAGGTGTGTACTAACTTTTGACTGGTACTGTATGGTAATAAGGTATTTTTTATTTTAAATAAATTAGCAAAAATTTCTACAAACCTGTTTTTCGCTTTGTCATTATGGGGTATTGTGTGTAGATTGAGATTTTAATTTTATTTAAATCCATTTTAGAATAAGGCTGTAAAGTAACAACATTTGGAAAAAGTCAAGGGGTCTGAATACTTTCCGAATGTACTATGTATACTGAACAAAAATGTAAAGCAGCATGCATTCAAAGATTTTACTGAGTTACAATTCATATAAGGAAATCAGTCAATTTGAAATGAATTCATTAGGCACTAATCTATGGATTTAACATGAATGGGAATGCAGATCTGTGTCTGTTAGTCACAGATACCGTAAAAAAGAAGGTAAGGGCGTGGATCAGAAAACCAGTCAGTATCTGGTGTGACCGCCATTTGCCTCATGCAGCGCGACATCTCCTTCTGATAGAGTTGATCAGGCTGTTGATTGTTTCCTGTGGAACACGCTGTAGTATACGTTGATCGGTGAGTATGCGGGCCATGGAAGAACTGAGATTTTCAGCTTCCAGGAATTGTGTACAGATCCTTGCGACATGGAGCTGTTCATTATCATGCTGAAACATGAGGTGATGGCGGCTGATGAATGGCACAACAATGGGCCCTAGGATATCGTCACGGTATCTTTGTGCGTTCAAATTGACATTGATCAAATGCAATTGTGTTCGTTATATGTAGCTAATGCCTGCCCATACCATAACCCCACCGCTACCATGGTCCACTCAAACCGCTCGCCCACACAACGCCATACACATGGTCAGCAGTTGAGGCCAGTTGGACATACTGCCAAATTCTCTAAAACAACGTTGGTGGCTTACGGTAGAAAAATGGGCATTCAATTCTCTGGCAACAGCTCTGGTGGACATTCCTGCAGTCAGCATGCCAATTGCACGCTGCTTCAGAACTTGTGGCATTGTGTTGTGTGACACAACTGCACATTTTAGTGGCCTTTTATTGACCCCAGCACGAGGTTCACCTGTGTAATGATTATGCTGTTTAATCAGCCTCTTGATATGCCACACTTGTCAGGTGGATGGCTTATCTTGGCAAAGGAGAAATGTTCACTAACAGGGATGTAATCAAATTTGTTCACGAAATTTAAGAGAAATAAGCTTTTTGTGCATATGGAAAATTTCTGGGATCTTTTATTTCAGCTCATGAAACATGGGACCAACACTTTACATGTTGCATTCATGTTTTTGTTCAGTGTATGTCCTCGTGAATATGTCCTCGTAATTCAAATGTTCTCTAAATTCACAACAGGTTTGAGGAACCCTGATCCGATTGGCTCCGGCACCGCCCTACCAGGTGACCCTACAGCGGGGGAGACGGGTAAGGAGACCCAGCCACAGCCTCCCCTGTCCAACAGTGCATTGCACTGTGCCCACCACCACAACCATGTCCACCCCCAGCGGCAGCCCCGAGAGAGAGGGCTCCACAGGGGGACCCAACCAGCTGGAGTGTCCCCTCTCCTCTCCCCCTGGCATGGACCATTCTATGGGCAGCCCCCTGCTCAGCCCGGACTCATCTTGCCAAGATGCCATGCTCTCAGCCCCCGCCGCCTCCCCCGCTGACTCGGAGAGCCTGAGCCCTGACGAGCTAGAGCTGCTGGCCAAGCTGGAGGAGCAGAACAGGTGAGAAAGAGATGGGAACTGGTGTTCACATGTGTTGCACAGTAGCTACAGGTAACTGCCAAAATAAAGGAAACACCAACATAAGTTGTCTTTAATAGGGTGTTGGGCCACCACGAGTGGCCAGAACAGCTTCCATCCACCTCGGCATAGATTCTACAAGTGTCTGGAACTCTGTTGGAGGCATGCGACACCATTCTTCCGCGAGAAATTCCATAGTTTATTGTTTTGTTGATGGTGGTGGAAAAGGCTGTCCCAGGCACTGCTCCAGGATCTCCCATAAGTGTTCAGTTGTCACTGAGATCTCTTCTTTTAGACATGGTAGCCAAATGAATGGCCAACTGGGCGTTTTTATACATGGATGCTAAGCATGATGGGATGTTAATTGCTTAATTAACTCAGGAACCACACCTGTGTAGAAGCACCTGCTTTCAATATACTTTGTATGCCTCATTTACTCAAGTGTAATGTATTTAGGCAGTTACCTGTATGTTTCCATTAACTTGTCCAGTGGTTTTGTGTAGACATTTAGAACGTTTGCATAGAAAATGGATGTGACAATTGCCTGCCACGTTGCGTTGCGTTTCCATTGAACTGTCTTGTGTCGATTTAAAAACATCTGGACGTAATGACATCCCACAAAAAACAACAAAACCTTTTAGCAAAACGGTGTCATATAAAAATGAAGTGGTTGAAATGTTTCCAGTATCCATTTAAGGCAAATTGCACATTAATAAATTGGCGGCAGCCTCTATGCCCTCCCATGTATGCCCTCCCACCTATCTGTTTCATGTCTGAGGTAGCTCCCAAAAGCCAGCATGGATAGAATGCAAGCATTTCCGAATATTTGCCATATTCTAATAATTCTCCTGTGCCACCTTGTCGCCATGGTGAAACTTGTAGATCTGAAATAATTGGATCTTGAACTTGCAACCAGAAAAGCAACGCTAAGCAATTCAGGCGTTATTGAAAGTCACTGCAAAGGAACATTCTTTTTTTATAGTAAAATGTTTTATTTGGGAAGTAGTTGACATTTAGAATTAAATGTAGATTCGATGTGCCCCTCGTAGGTCTACCTTAAAAAATTATTTGGCAATAATTTATTAGATGAACACTGTTTCCATCATTTGTTGCAATAAGGAAAGTTCTACAAAATAAAAATCCACCCCTATTGAACGGATAAAAATGTTGTTGATCTTTAGAACATTTCTCCTATATCGGCCGTTTCCATGACACATGTCACAAAGATTTTGTTTTTGCAACATTGCTTTTGTCGAGGTAACCTTGTTCAATGGAAACCTACTGTTAGGTTGTGCCTGGTGACTGGTCTCGCATGGCTGCGTTCAAGATCACTTCGCTGTTGTGAGAATGGCATTTGCCAGGTAAATGATGAGCCACTAATTTTTTTTAACTGGACAAGTCAGTTAAGAACAAATTCTTATTTACAATGACGGCCTACCCCGACCAAACTCGGACGTCGCTGGGCCAATTGTGCACCGCCCTATGGAACTCCCAATCACGGCCGGATGTGATGCAGCCTGGATTCGAACCAGGTACTGCAGTGACAACTCTTGCACTGAGATGCAGTGTCTTAGACCACTCATAAACAAACAGGTACTGTCCAGCGATTCAACTGTGTTACAGCACATTGCTATGAGGCTTCCAGGTCAGTATGGGGTAGCAGAGGTTAGCCTCTCCCCGCTGTGGGTAGCTTCAGAGCAGATGCACTGAGCAGATGTGTCATTGGGCTGGAGGAGCTTCTGGCCAAGGCCTAGCGGGCCGGCTAGGCTAGCTGTGAGACGCTTTGATGCCAGAGCTAGAACATGCACTGTTGAACCTTCCTCTTTTGCCTCTGTGAGTTGGACATTTGCTGTTACTGGCACGGTATTATAACCAATGTGTTCAGTACTCGGCCTGCGTCCCAAATGGCACCCTATTCCCTATGTAGTGCACTACTTTTGACCAGGGTCCAGATGAGCTCTGGTCAAAAGCAGTGCACTATATAGGGAAAAAGCTGCCATTTTGGATGCAACCTCAATGTGTCTCTACTATCAGAGTAGCTGCTACGGCCTTGGCACTGATAAGTATCTCAACAATAGGCCCAGTGTTTCACTATCAGAGAGGTGCTCAAGGCTCAGTGTCTTGACGTAGTAGTATTAAAGGTACTGCTGGTTGTTTGTGCCCTCCAGTGTTTTAGATGACATTCTCCCACACGTGATTTTCTACTACATGGGGTAATAATTAAAAACGGTTCAAATAGACAGTCTAAGTTAATGCAAAAGAGAATGTAACATTAAGCCTGAAAAGCTTAACATCATGGATTAACAATAAAAAGATCAAAACAAGTAATAGAAACAAGACTAGTGTAATGAAAGCATAAGTGGCTCTTGATTCACTCATATGACCCTTGTCTGACGACCTTTGACCTCTAACCCTTGATACCCCCTCCTTCCCAGACTTCTGGAGGCGGACTCCAAGTCGATGCGCTCGATGAGCGGCTCGCGGCGGAACAGCGGCTCGTCCCTGGTGTCCAGCTCCTCTGCCTCGTCCAACCTGTCCCACCTGGAGGAGGACACCTGGATCCTGTGGGGACGTATCGTCAACGAGTGGGACGAATGGAGACGCAAGAAGGACAAGCTGCTCAAGGTGAGGGGGGAGGATGGATGAGTTATCGAGAGACTGATAGAGCAAAGGGAAGAGAGGGGAGAAGATGGAGAGAGGACAGGGGGAAAATTGGTGTTGGAAGGCCAGTAGGAGGCACCCTTCCCTCTGGCCTAAAAAGAATATCCCAATTTCCCAGGGCAGTGATTGGGGACATTGCCCTGTGTAGGGTGCCGTTTTTCGGATGGGACATTAAATGGGTGTCCTGACTCTGGTCACTAAAGATCCTATGGCACTTATCGTAAGAGTAGGGGTGTTAACCCCGGTGTCCTGGCTAAATTCCCAATCTGGCCCTCATACCATCATGGTCACCTAATCATCCCCAGTTTACAATTGGCTCATTCATCCCCCTCCTCTCCCCTGTAACTATTCCCCAGGTCGTTGATGTAAATGAGAATGTGTTCTCAGTCAACTTACCTGGTAAAATAAGGGTTAAATAAAATTAAAATAGGAAAGCAGACAGAGCCAGGGAGAGAGGAACAGAACAGCAGGAGAGATTAGAGAGGAGAAAATGGGAGTGAGGACAAATGAGGAGAGAGCACAGATGGAGGGATATGATGAGTGAAGATAAGATATGAGATGACATATAGGCTAGGATGTAGAGTTCTACACTAAGCTGAGAATTAGATTTGTAAAATAAACCTTTCTTTTCACCTCCAGGAGCTGATCCGTAAGGGCATCCCACACCACTTCCGGGCCATCGTGTGGCAGCTGCTTGGTAACGCCACAGACATGCCAGTGAAGAACCAGTACTCTGAGCTGCTCAAGATGTCCTCGCCCTGCGAAAAGCTCATCCGCCGGGACATCGCCCGCACCTACCCCGAGCATGAGTTCTTCAAGGGCCAGGACAGCCTGGGTCAGGAGGTGCTCTTCAACGTCATGAAGGTGAGGATATTTTGACCTTTGACCTTGAACTGCATTATTAGAATGTTGTTTCTTAGGTTTACATGGACAAACATAATGGATTTGGTATGATTAGTCATTTTTGTACTAGTGAGATGTGCAGTTGGATGAACAGTTAGAAGCAGTTACATCTGCATTGCTTGCTGTTTGAGGTTTTAGGCTGGGTTTCCGGTTTTAGGGCTTTATAAATAAATGTGATTGATTTGAGTTAAATGTGTATTTAAACTGTATGGGCTGGTTTCCCAGACTCTGATTCAGCCTAGTCCTGGACTAAAAAGCTTAACAAATGTAGAATCTCTAAACTTAATCTGTGTCTGGGAAACCTCCCCAATGAGTATAGGTTTGTTTATAATGATTGATGTCTGTGTGTCCAGGCGTATTCTCTGGTGGACCGGGAGGTGGGCTACTGCCAGGGCAGTGCCTTCATCGTGGGCCTGCTGCTCATGCAGGTAACGTCTCTTCAGCAACCCTCTAGTCTAGACATTCCCCTCTCCTGCTATCGTGCTACGTTGTGCTAAATACGGAATTGTCCTGATTCTACCCTTTTTCGTTGCTTATACAGTATGAATAAATTACCTCTGAGCTCCTGATTTTAGTGTGAATGCACACAGTCACACAGGCTGACCCGGTCTCTCCTGTGGCCCTCTAGATGCCAGAGGAGGAGGCGTTCTGTGTGTTTGTGCGTCTGATGCAGGAGTACCGTCTGAGGGAGCTTTTCAAACCAACCATGGCTGAACTAGGCCTCTGTATCTACCAGTTTGAATACCTGCTGCAGGTAAATAAACTTTATCCATCTCCATATGTCACGCTGGCCAATGTAGAAGGTTGAATGTGTCCCAAATGGCAACTTAGACCCTATAAAGTGCACTACTTTTGAACAGGGCCAATAGGTCAAAAGTAGTGCACTATGTAGGGAATACAGTGCCATTTAGGATGCATCTATTGTCAAATGAACTAAAACCTTAAGGGCCTTGGAGGTGTCTGGGATTGAAATTATTATAATATTTTTTACCTCAAAAATGTCTGGTTTTAGGTAAGTATGTATACAGTGTACTGTAGTTGGGGAATAAGCACAGATATTGCAATTATAAAGTTGTCCACTATGGGGCAGCAAATAGATTCATACAGCAAAGACTTGAGCTAGGTTAGTCCTTACATTTTTAATAGTACCACTTTGAAACCATTACGGGTTTGTAGCTCAACTAAAACCCCTATTATAAACTGGGTGGTTCGAGACCTGACTTCTAATTTGCTGACAGCCATGGTATATCAGACCGTATACCACGGGTATGATAAAACATTTATTTTTACTGCTCTAATTACATTGGTAACCAGTTTATAATAGCAATAAGGCACCTCGGGGGTTTGTGATATATGGCCAATATACCACAGCTAAGGACAGTGTCCAGGCACACCGCTTTGCATCGTGCATAAGGACAGCCCTTCGCCGTGGTATATTGGGTATATACCACACCCCCTCGTGCCTTATTGCTTAATTAACTCCTCTCGTATCTTTCCCTCTCATCCACCCTCTTTCCCTTCCTCTTCCCCTCTCATCCACCCTCTTTCCCCTCTCTTTCCTTATCCCAACAGGAGCAGCTCCCGGAGCTGAACGTCCACTTCCGTTCTCAGAGTTTCCACACCTCCATGTACGCCTCCTCCTGGTTCCTGACTCTCTTCCTCACCTTCCTCCCCATGCCCGTCGCCACACGCATCTTTGATATCTTCATGTACGAGGTAAGAGACTCACCACTGGTGTCTTGTGTGAGAATGTGTTTGGGTGAACATATACTTGAAAAAATCAACATAGTGGATATACTTTATGTTTGATTTTAAATGTAACCTTTATTTACAGGTTGATGTAGCACTATGGTTGTGTTGACTTGAACTTTGATTCCCTGTCTTCAGGGTCTGGAGATTATATTTCGTGTGGGCATGGCCATTCTGCAGTACAACCAGACTGACCTCATCCAGCTGGACATGGAGGGCATGTCTCAGGTAACAACCACTAGCCCCCCATAGGGCTCTGGTCAAAAGTAGTGGACAATATTTGGAATAGGGTGCCATTTGGGATTTATCCCATGAAAGGCACTACAGCAGGGTTCCCCAATAAGCTGTTTCACCATTAAGTAATCCAGCTTTAAGAGACCTAATTTGTGATTTTATTTGCCCCCCCCCTCAAGTTTTCTGAGATTTTATTTAAATAAATAGAAAATCTTTCTTGGATGTAAAATGACCAGAAAATTAGCTCAGTGATTTTAATTTAGGACATCTATTCCCAAGTAGTCCCACGGATAAATGGAGGCACGTGATCGTATCACAATGTAATCAAGGTTTGAAATTCTAATTGTTTTGTCAAATACTATATCTGTTCTTGCGGTCAATTTGCAGTGTACAAATTATTTATAACTATGATTCCGGCCCCCCACCCATCCGCTCAAGGAAAAAATTGGCCCACAGCTAAATGTAATTGGGGACCCCTGCACTATAGTATAAATCATGAATTATCACTGTAGATAGATACAAGACCGACTGAAGGCAAGAAAAACTAAAGAGTGAAATTAACCATTGTATAAGCATATGGGCATTTGTGAAGTGTCTTTACTTCAATTATCATGTGATACCTACTGAATGTATTATTCCCTTTCATAGTGTATTAACAGGAGATATTCTCATTCAGAGTGTCTTAACAGGAGATATTCTCATTCAGAGTGTCTTAACAGGAGATATTCTCATTCAGAGTGTCTTAACAGGAGATATTCTCATTCAGAGTGTCTTAACAGGAGATATTCTCATTCAGAGTGTCTTAACAGGACATATTCTCATTCAGAGTGTCTTAACAGGAGATATTCTCATTCAGAGTGTCTTAACAGGAGATATTCTCATTCAGAGTGTCTTAACAGGAGATATTCTCATTCAGAGTGTCTTAACAGGAGATATTCTCGTTCAGAGTGTCTTAACAGGAGATATTCTCATTCAGAGTGTCTTAACAGGAGATATTCTCATTCAGAGTGTCTTAACAGGAGATATTCTCATTCAGAGTGTCTTAACAGGAGATATTCTCATTCAGAGTGTCTTAACAGGAGATATTCTCATTCAGAGTGTCTTAACAGGAGATATTCTCGTTCAGAGTGTCTTAACAGGACATATTCTCGTTCAGAGTGTCTTAACAGGACATATTCTCGTTCAGAGTGTATTCTATGAAGCTCTAACCATGTATCTTCCTTCTGCCACAGCACTTCCAGAAGGTGATCCCCCACCAGTTTGACAGCTGCCCAGACAAGCTGATCCTGAGGGCCTACCAGGTCAAATACAACCCCAAGAGGATGAAGAAGTAGGCTCTGCTTCTGATAACAATACTGGCTTTAGGTTGTAGACTACATACAGTTAATATGGGCCAATGGGACCAGGCTTGTAGTGTTGTTACTATACAAAGCATGCTTTCAGTTTAAGATTATTAGTTTCAGTTTTATTTGCACACAGTCAAATGCATAAATGTAAAATAGAAACGCATTGTATGAATCTAACTCTACTAAAATGCTTTTATTTGCCAGGTTGGAGAAAGAGTACACCACAATCAAGAACAAAGAGATGGAGGAGCAGATAGAGATCAAGGTGTGCGTGTGCACATGCCCGTCGAACTTTTTCTTTGAGCGAATCTATTAATAGACCGACAGAATATATATATTTTTCTGTCTTACTTACAAAGTCCCCAATTTATAAGCCTTGTATAATGACTAATACCGTTTCCTAACTGTCTCTCTACCCGTCTGCACATCCACAGAGGTTACGCACAGAGAACAGGCTTCTGAAGCAGAGGATTGAGACATTGGAGAAGGTAAGCGATGGAAACTTGGCTTCGAGTCAGACACTCACTTTAGCGCTTATGTGAATAAGGTTTATGATGTACAATAAAACACAGCCAGAAACATGAAGCTAAAATATAGCCATGCCAACCAAGACTTATATCCTGTCACATTTACAGAATAAGTGAGGTGACTTAAGTTGTGAATGTACCTAAGGACAGAGACCATGTCTGTTGATTTTGTGTGCGTGAGTGGATGATTTAAAAGGATGTGCCTTATTCTAGACCGGAGCCACTGAGTCTCTCCTCCTTTTCCAAGTACTCTGGCTTTTCTTCCCCTCTTGCTTCTCTCCTGTTGTCCTCTGAGTAATGCTTTTTGTCTTTTCCTTTCTTTTTTTTATTCCTTCTCTCACACAAACCCTCTTTCACTCTGTATTATCGATTTCTTTCTCACCCTCTCTTATTTATTTTCTGGTGTCACATTTCCGTCACTCGTTTGCCCTATTCTTATCCTTCATTCCTCGTATTCGTCTTTATTTCTCCCTATTCTCTCCTTATCCTTTTCTTATCTTCTTCCTCTCCTTCACTGGTGTCGTAGGAAAGTGCTGCTCTAGCAGACAGGCTGATACAGGTACAGTACTGGAAAACCACCTCTCCTCCTCTAACACCTTCCTTCCTCCTGCACTTCCTCTCTCTGTCTCCTTGACAGTGACCAATCAATGCCTGACTTCTGCATGAGAGAATGTTTTGTTTGTCCGTCTGTACGTCTGTCTGTCAGACCATGCTCCCCCTTGACCGCATGTGCGTCTGTGTGTCCATGGTAGGAGCTCTAATATTAAGGCATACAGCCCTGCATGTGGAAACACAATGCCCTCTGTCATTTATTAGGATAGAAATGTCTTTGTAGGGTAATTACAAC
Source organism: Salvelinus alpinus (assembly GCF_045679555.1). NCBI lineage: Eukaryota > Metazoa > Chordata > Actinopteri > Salmoniformes > Salmonidae > Salvelinus > Salvelinus alpinus. The sequence continues at coordinate 71,860,287 of NC_092087.1, read as the reverse complement.
CTAATAGGAATGGATACAGAAGTGCCATTTATATTCTACTCTGTCAACTCCTAATATCTAACCTCCAATTGGGAAAGTGTTAAAGCTAAGCCCAATTCCCTCGAAATTCAAACCAACGTTGTCGATACAACAGCCCCCCCCCCCCCCCCCCCCCAGACATATTCCCTATAACTGACACGGCCCCCTCTGGTCTCTGACCCTGTGTCTTCACTATTCCAGGGTCAGGTGACGCGGGCGCAGGAGGCGGAGGAGAACTATGTGATCAAGCGGGAGCTGGCGGTGGTGAGGCAGCAGTTCAGCGTGACCAGTCAGAACCTGGAGAAAGCCCAGGACACCATCGGAGAACTGCAGCGGGAGAAGGTAAGGAATGATCTGGAGTCAGTGTGGGTGAGATATTGGGATGCTGCAGGGGCAGGGACTCAGATGTAGAACTGATCTAGAGTCAGGATTTGATGAACGGTGCACCCGTTTTAGGCTTTCACTCAGAGATTATGAGTAAAATTCTCAAATACAAGTCTATTGCAATGGATAACAAGCTCTAAAAGTTACAAATGACAAAACATGTTTTTGATGCACCAGTGACGGATATTGAAAATGACCAGCACTAGGCTGTATAGACTGTGGTTGCCCCTGTGGATTTTTTTGTTGTTCTTGTTTGGGGAACTGACTCATTTTGACAGTCTTCTGCTCGTAAAATAATTGACATAATTTTTTGCACATTTTACTTGTCATTTAAAAAATAATTACGTTCTAAATCGATGACATTGACAAATTCTTCGGCGAGAAAAAAAATAAAGGCTGGTGTTGGTGAGAACGGTGAAGTGTCAAAGTGAATTTCCCCAACTCAGTTTGTTGAGTTGTGGCCAGAGTGACACAGTTAGTGGATGTTGGACGATAGACAGTATCGGTATGCCTCGTAATCAGTGATGTAAAGTACTACTTAAGTCATTTTTTGGGGTCTCTGTACTTTACTATTTATATTTTTCACAACTTTTACTCCACTACATTCCTAATGAAATAATGTACTTTTTACTCCATACATTTTCCCTGACACCCAAAAGCACTCGTTACATTTTGAATGTTTAGCAGGACAGAAAATGGTCCAATTCGCACAGAACATCCCTGGTCATCCCTACTGCCTCTGATCTGGTGGACTCACTAAACACAAATTCTGTTTTTAAATGATGTATGAGTTTTGGATTGTGACCCTGGCTATCCGTAAATAAAAAATGGTGCTGTCTGATTTGCTTAATATAAGGAAGAAAAAAGTATTCGTACTTTTGATACTTAAGTATATTTAAAACCAAATATGTTTAGACTTTTACTCAAGTAGTATTTTACTGGGTGACTTTCACTTTTACTTGAGTCATTTTCTATTAAGGTTTCTTTACTTTTACTCAAAATATGTATTATCTGTGTATATACAATTTTAAAGAAAATATGTCTAGAAGTCAACTGTTGCAGTGTATACATGTTATTCTGCCCCTATGCTATTCATACCATGTAACATAATAACAACATGTGTTTTCCAAACAGTTCAGAATAATCTGTGTATGGATGTTTGTGATTTGTCAGTTTAGGATCAAGTTGATTATCGTCTTAACGTAAGTGTTTGGGTAGCGCTTTGATGATAGTGGAAAGGCTGGCAAACACTTTCTAAGTTTCTTTTCATGGGTTATATCTGAAAACTTCACTTAAAATACAGACACTGAATCACTACCAAAGTAACTGTTTGACGCTCACTTACAGTAATTCTGTGTGTGTTTTTAGGATGGTGTTGCTTGTCAAAGTATTGACTGGTTCTAATGTTGAATTATTGCTTTCAGTTGCCAGTTGAACAACATCGTACATTATAAATCAAAACAAATGTTATTTGTCACATGTGCCGAATACTTACAAGCCCTGAACCAATAATGCAGTTTTAAGAAAATATTATTTTAAATAATTGACAGTAAAAAAAAAAAAAAAAGGAACACAATAAAATATAAACGCCGCTATATACAGCGGATACCGGTACCGAGTCAATGTGCGGGGGTACAGGTTAGTTGAGGCAATTATGGTAATTTGTACATGCAGTTAGGGGTGAAATGACTATGCATTGATAATAAACAGCGAGTAGCAGCAGTGTAAAAAAACAAAGGGGGGGGGTGTCAATGCAAATAGTCTGGGTGGCCATTTGATTAATTGTTCAGCAGTATTATGGCTTTGGGGTAGAAGCTGTTAAGGAGCCTTTTGGACCTAGACTTGGCATACCGGTAACGCTTGCCGTGCAGTAGCAGAGGGAACAGTCTATGACTTGGGTGACTGGAGTCTTTGCCAATTTTTTGGGCCTTCTTTTCCTGTCGTTCACGATCATCTACTTTGTCTTGCTCACGTTGAGGGAGAGGTTGTTGTCCTGGCATCACACTGCCAGTTCTCTGACCACCTCCCTATAGGCTGTCTCATTGTTGTCAGTGATCAAGCCTACCACTGTTGTGTCGTCAACAAACTTAATGATGGTGTTGGAGTCATGCTTGGCCATGCAGTCGTGGGTGAAAAGGGAGTGTACAGGAGGGGACGAAGCACATACCCCTGAGTGGCCCTCGTATTGAAGATCAGCATGGCAGATGTGATGTTACCTACCCTTAACACCTGGGGGTGGCACGTCAGGAAGTCCAAGATTTAGTTGCAGAGGGAGGTGTCTAGTCCCAGGGTCCTTTGTTTATTGATGAGCTTTGTGTGCACTATGGTGTGGAACGCTGAGCTGTAGTGAATGAACAGCATTCTCACATAGGTGTTCCTTTTGTCCAGGTGGGAAAGGGCAGTGTGGAGTGCAATAGAGATTGCATCATCTGTGGATCTGTTGGGGCGGTATGCAAATTGGAGTGGGTCTAGGGTTTCCGGGATGATGGTGTCAAGGTGAGCCATGGACGGCCTTTCAAAGCAGTTCATGGCTACCGAGGTGAGTGCTACGGGGCGGTAGTCACTGTATAGAGTTTGATGTTTGACCTGTTCTAAATCCATAGTGTTATAACATTGTGTTCACCCAGGGCTGGTGTTGTATAAGCCAGTTGTATGAGCATTCTAATGCATAGATGTAGACAGACAGCCATGGTGAAGTGGACAATAGTGTGATGTTGAATGGGTAGACAGACAGACAATGCCTGTAGCCCAGCTGGTCCAGCACAATAGGGGTTCAGTTATTCTATTGTGGCTCTGTGTTAGCGGCTGTGTGTCGCCTGTCCTTGTGCGTGCTAGTGTGTGTTGTATGCTACAGAAACACCGAATGCTCCTCTGTGACTTTGCCTCTAGGTGCAGTGCATCATGTGTGCAGCATGTTTATTTATTTTTGATCTTTCTCACACACGCACACTATTTATTTTAGTCTATTCAAACACGTGTGAGTCACTTAGTGCTTGACTCCGTTTTGAATGCAAGTCCCCAACTACGGCAGAAACAAAAGATGATGTGTTTCTGTTACTAAATGTGTCAGGAACCACAACTCTTTCTACATACGTTAGTTTCACAGTTTCAATTTATTGGCAGGGGAAACATATGTTTACATTGCCAAACCAAATGAAATGGATAATCAACAAAGGTGAAATGAACAGTAAACTTTACACTCTCAAAAGTTTCAAAGGAATAGAGACATTTCCAATGTCATTATGGCTGTGTACAGTATGTACAGTGTTGTAACAATGTGCTGTTTCTCTTCATACACAAGACACAGCAGTCACACTAATGACACTCATTCACCATGTGACGAATATGGTGTGAGAGTTCACACGAGTTTGCATGTCTCACCATTGTTTCTTGACTCCCTCCTCCATCAGTCTTTCAACATCAGTGAACTAAGTTTAGATCGACTAGAATCAGTGGTATAGGTGTGTGTGTGTGGTGTTGCTATGGAATTGGAGTTTCAGGTGTGGTCAGATAATGTGTTGTGCCTCCGATGACTAGCCTGGGTGTATTACCAAGCCAGAATTCACACACCCCCACCTCTCACTTCTCTCTCACATTGAAACTGAGTGGGTACTTTAATTCACAAAGAAAGAAAGGCCTTTATGCCATGCATACACATGCAAAGTTATTGGTTTGTCCCAACGTTCTCTCTCTATCTCACCATCTCTCTCTTTCTGTCTCTTCTCTCTGAAACGCATCTAGTGAGAAACGGACATGTTTTTGGTTGGTTGACCCCTTTGCCAACCCACATCCCTTCTGTCCATCCCACCACAACTATCACAGCTACACAGAGCCGTACTCCACATCTCCGTTTAGTACATCACTCATTTATCTGCTTGGGTGTACACTAATGAGGTGAATCTACCTGGTGGATGCACCAGACTTTGTAAGTGGTTCCCATATCCACATCAATAGAAAACGGCAATTTTAGACAGACATTCTTCTGACCCATCAATCAATCAAATGTATTTTAAAAATGCCATTTTACATCAGCAGTCGCAAAGTGCTGTACACATACCCAGCCTAAATTCCCAAAACAGCAAGCAATCCAGATGTAGAAGCACAGTGGCTAGGAAAAACTCCCTAGAAAGGAAGAAACCTAGAGAGGAACCAGACTCTGAGGGGTGGCCAGTCCTCTTCTGACTTTGCTGGGTGGATGATCTTTATCTTCTGATGCCTTAGTACACAGAAAAGTTTGATTGGTTGGTATGTGTAGTGTCAGTTCGGGATTGGTCCCAGTGTGTTATCTCAGTTTATAATTGGTCCATGTGTTGTGTCTCAGTACACAGAGCAGTTTGTAACCGGTCTGCAGACGCAGCTGGAGCAGTCCCGGCTGCAGGAGGCAGAGCTACTGGGAGCCCTCAAAGAGATGCAGGACAAAGTACTGGACCTAGAGAAGGTAAGAGAACACACCTGTGTGTGTGTGGTTATATCTGTGTGTTTAATATCTTCATTGTGTGTGTGTGTTCCAGAGGAGCAGCTTTCTGCCTGATGAGAACAATGTGGCCCAGCTGCAGGATGAGCTGAAGCTGGTGAAGCTCAGAGAGCTGGAGACACTGCACTCCTTCAGAGAGATGCAGGACACGGTGACCGAGCTTAACCAGCGCTGGCAGGTAAGTAACACATCACAGAAGACTGTACAGTAGGGAACTGAATGCTTCAGAAGGGGAGAGCATAGTAGAGGTGACTAGAAGAACAGGGTTTATGTAACAGTGTTGCTTCCGTCCCTCTCCTCGCCCCAACCTGGGCTAGAACCAGATACGCTCTACACACATCGACAACAGTCACCCTCAAAGTATCGTTACCCATTTCTCCACAAAAGCCACGGCCCTTGCAGAGCAAGGGAAACAACTACTTCAAGGTCTCCGAGCGAGTGACGTCAGGGAGAGATGGATAGAGAACCGATGCACCATGGTTGTTGTGGCTCTCTAACCTGTTCTTCATCTCCGCTCCTCTCTCTCTCCAGCTCCACATGTCAAAAGGTGGCGGGGGTCACTGGAAGGAATCCCCCAAGAAGAATGCCCTGAATGAGCTGCAGGACAAGCTGATGGGGGTGCGTCTGAGAGAGGCCCAGGCCCAGGCTGAACTCAGGGAGGTCAAACTCCAAGCCATACAGCTGGAGAGCCAGGTCAGTGGAATAACTTTAGTCTGATGCCAAATCTGTTTGTGCCCTATCTATATAAAAGTGATCCATTTTGTGTTATTTCCTTAGTCTGATCCCAGGTCTGTTGCATGTAACAATGACCATAGGAGTTGGCAAGACAGTGCTGGGACCAGCCTAGGGAAATACATTGTATTGGATCACATTTCTAAAAGAGACTTTCATTAGGCCTAAATGACTAAGGGGTAACTCATACATCAAATACTATGTGGAAATGGTAGATAAATGCCTAGGACAAGTTCAAGTGTGACATTATATGACATTGTGAAAGAACAATGCAGTATAAAAGTGGTCAGGAAGATGCATATACTGCATCATCTTTTTGATTTATGGGAAAGTACCTCACTCAGTGTTTTAACATTCAGTTCCACACTCATGTTTCTCACCCTGATGAGTGAGATGTTTGACTTTTGTGGTGGATTATTCACAGCTCTATACAACACCATAGGCCTACACACACACATTTTTGTTACAGTTCATCACTTTGGGCCGCAGGTTGGCATTTATTGGGATGACTCATGTACTGGAGGCAGCTCTGCAGAGTGGTCACGAGCTAGCACAGCCAGTCATAATAGCAGATTTTAAACCTAACCTTAAATTAAGACCAAAAAGCGTATTTTTTTTCATGAATGTTTAAAATATAGGCAATTTTGACTTTGTAGCCTGCCCATCTAGTGGAAATCTCTCGGCACTGCCTCCAGGACGAGATTCATCCCAATAAACGTTAACCTGCCTTTAGGCCTTTTTCTAACTTGACAAATGTGTGCATAACTCAGTTTCACATAAATAATGCATTGATGTCAACAGGTGATTTGCGTTTGTGGAAGTACAAGTTGTTAATTTCTCAAATTAGCTTTTTGCTACAAACTGTTGATTGTCTAAGTGTTTTAACAATAAATAGAGGCAGACAACTAATATCATATACAGTACCAGTCAACATTTTGGACCCATCTACTCATTCAAGGGTTTTTATTTATTTTTACTATTTTCTAAATTCTAGAATAATAGTGAAGACATCAAAACTATGAAATAACACATAATTTAGTAACCAAAAAAGTGTTAACTTCTTACGGCTGAAATCCCGTTAACGGGATCGATATGACAACAGCCAGTGAAAGTGCAGGGCGCCAAATTCAAACAACAAAAATATCATAATTAAAATTCCTCAAACATACAAGTATTATACACCATTTTAAAGATAAACCACCACAGTGTACGATTTCAAAAAGGCTTTACGACGAAAGCATAACATGCGATTATGTTAGGTCAGCACCTAGTCACAGAAAAACACAGCCATTTTTCCAGTCAAAGAGTCACAAAGAGTCACAAAAAGCAGAAAGAGATAAAATTAATCACTAACCTTTGATGATTTTTATCAGATGACACTCATAGGACTTCATGTTACACAATACATGTTTACATTGGCGCGTTATGTTCAGTAATGTTTTGCTTCCAAAACATCCGGTGATTTTGCAGAGAGCCACATTAATTTACAGAAATACTAATAAACATTGATAAAAGATACAAGTATTATGCATGGAATTATAGATAAACTTCTCCTTAATGCAATCGCTGTGTCAGATTTCAAAAAAGCTTTACGGAAAAAGCACACCTTGCAATAATCTGAGTACAGCGCTTAGAGACCAAAACAAGCCATACAGATACCCGCCATGTTGTGGAGTCAACAAAAGTCAGAAATAGCATTATAAATATTCACTTCACTACTCATTCTTTGATGATCTTCATCAGAATGCACTCCCAGGAATCCCAGTTCCACAATAAATGTTTGTTTTGTTCGATAAATCCATTTATGTCCAAATACCTCCTTTTTGTTTGCGCGTTTAGTTTACAAATCCAAATTCACACGGCGCAGGCACTTAGTTCAGACGACAGTTCCATTAGAGTTCGTAGAAACATGTCAAACGATGTATAGAATCAATCTTTAGGATGTTTTTATCATAAATCTTCAATAATGTTTCAACCGGACAATTCCTTTGTCTTTAGAAAGGAAAAGGAACGCAGCTAACTCTCACGGGCACACGCGAGACTTAGCTCATGGCATTCTGCCAGACACCTGACTCAATCAGCTCTTATTCCCCCCCCCCCCCCCCCCCCTTCACAGTAGAAGCCTGAAACAGTAGAAGCCTGAAACAAGGTTCTAAAGACTGTTGACATCTAGTGGAAGCCTTAGGAAGTGCAATTGAATGACATTTTACACTGTATATTGGATAGGCAAAGACTTGAAAACCTACAAACCTCAGATTTCCCACTTCCTGGTTGGATTTTTTCACAGGTTTTTGCCTGCCATATGACTTCTGTTATACTCACAGACATCATTCAAACAGTTTTAGAAACTTCAGAGTGTTTTCTATCCAAATCAACTAATAATATGCATATCTTAGCTTCTGGGCCTGAGTAGCAGGCAGTTTACTCTGGGCACCTTATTCATCCAAGCTACTCAATACTGCCCCCCAGCCATAAGATTAAACAAATCAAATATGTTTGAGATTCTTCAAATAGACACCCTTTGCCTTGATGACAGCTTTGCAAACTCTTGGCATTCTCTCAACCTGCTTCACCTGGAATGCTTTTACAACAGTCTTGAAGGAGTTCCCACATATGCTGAGCACTTGTTGGCTGCTTTTCCTTCACTCTGCGGTCCAACTCATCCCAAACCATCTCAATTGGATGGGGTCGGGTGATTGTGGAGGCCAGGTCATCTGATGTAGCACTCATCACTCTCCTTGGTCAAATAGCCCTTACACAGCCTGTTTTGGGTCATTGTCCTGTTGAAAACAAATGATAGTCCCACTAAGCGTAAACCAGATGGGATGGCATATTGCTGCAGAATGCTGTGGTAGCCATTAAGTGTGCCTTGAATTCTAAATAAATCACAGACAGTGTCACCAGCAAAGCACCATCACACCACCTCCTCCATGCTTCATGGTGGATAACCACAGATGCTGAGATCATCCGTTCACCTACTCTGCGTCTCACAAAGACACGGCGGTTGAAACCAAAAATCTCAAATTTGGACTCATCAGACCAAAGGACAGATTTCCACCAGTCTAATGTCCATTGCTCGTGTTTCTTCTTATTGGTGTCATTTGTAGTGGTTTCTTTGCAGCAATTTGACCATGAAGGCCTGTTTTCACGCAGTTTCCTCTGAGCAGTTGATGTTGAGATGTGTCTGTTACTTGAACTCTGTTGCAATTTCTGAGGCTTGTAACTAATGAACTTTTCCTCTGCAGCAGAGGTAACTCTGGGTCTTCCTTTCCTGTGGTGGTCCTCATGAGAGCCAGTTTCATCATAGCGCTTGATGGTTTTTCGGCTGCACTTGAAGAAACTTTCAAAGTTCTTGAAATGTTCCATATTGACTGACCTTCATTTCTTAAAGTAATGATGGACTGTCGTTTCTCTTTGCATATTTAAGCTGTTCTTACCATAATATGGACTTGGTCTTTTACCAAACAGGGTTATCTTCTGTGTACCACCCCTACCTTGTCACAACACGACTGATTGGCTCAAGGAAAGAAATTCCAAAAATGAACTTTTAACTAGGCACACCTGTTAATTGAAATGCATTCCAGGTGACTACCTCATGAAGCTGGTTGAGAGAATGCCAAGAGTTTTCAAAGCTGTCATCAAGGCAAAGGGTGGCTACTTTGAACAATCTCAAATATAAAATATATTTTGATTTAATACTTTTGGTTACTACATGATTCAATATGTGTTATTTAATAGTTTTGATGTCTTCACTATTATTCTACAATGTAGAAAATAGTAAACATAAATAAATACCCTTGAATGAGTAGGTGTCCAAACTTTTGACTTTTTTGACTGTACATGACATTTAAATACTTGTAATTTAGCAGACGCTAATCCAGTGACTAATTACGCTTTCAGCCTTCTGACACTGTCCCCACTCTCTCTTCACCTTCAGAACCAGATTCACAGCAAGCTGATTGGGCGCCATGAGGTGGAGAGCGCCGCCATGCAGGAGAGGCTGCAGCAGCTGGCGAGCCAGAACAAGGGGCTGCAGGCCCAGCTCACCGAGATGAAGAGGAAACAGTCCGAGCTCGACTGCAAGGTGGGGGAGAGGAGGATGGAGGTAGCCAATGGTAGCGTTGAAATGTGTGGAATAAGTGGGCTGCAAGTTAAGACAGGGGAGGGAGAGTGGGGATGAATGCGCAGAAAGAAAGAGGGATGGAGAATGGAAGCGGGAGGAGAGGGGTAGTAGAGAAGGTATATGGAGGAAGGTAGTGGAATAAGTGGACTGACTGCCAGGTGAGAGAGGAGAGGAGAGGGTGGGGGAAAAGGAAGCAACCTAGGGTGACATTGATAAGTGGGCTTTGTGTGTGAGCCTGCAATCTAAACAGACGCAATTGCACAACTAGATGGTCTAGTGGCTTTCACTCAGGCTGTGCGCCAGAGGTGATTTCTCTCTCTCTTGTTTTTTCTCTTCTACCACACTCTTCCCTCTCTCTGTAGAGTAAAGAGGAGGTGATGACGGTGCGCTTGCGGGAGGCTGACAGCATGGCCACCATGGCTGAGCTCAGACAGAAGATAGCTGAGCTGGAGATACAGGTGGGATGTTTGTACACAGATCTGAACTTGACTTCCATATTGAATGGATGTCATTGTCAAGTGTGTTTAGATTTCTTCTGGGTGGTATGTGTGCATTGGAGAGATCGTCTTCCCTGCTTCTTTGGCGTTGACTGTTCGGTTGTGTACGTATGTGGGCGAGTATGTGAGCATGTGAGATTGTGTGTGTCTAATCCCCCTATCCCTGTCCTACAGAAGGAGGAGGGTCTGATCCAGGGCCAGCTGAACCACTCTGACTCCAGGCAGTATATCACCCAGCTTCGAGACCAGATCGGAGAACTCAAGAATGAGGTCACACACATTTAACAGTCATTTAGCAGACGCTCTTATCCAGAGCAACTTACAGTAGTGAGTTTGTACTTTTTGTGGTACTGGTCCCCCGTGGGAATGGAACCCGCAACCCTGGTGTTGCAAGCGCAATGCTCTACCAACTGAGAGACACACACACACACACACACACACACACACACACACACACACACAGTAAAAGCCCTCGTGTCTGGGGTTAGTTTAGCCATTGAAACCCAGCTACATGTGAATCAGATCCCCTCATGCTTTTTGTATTTCTCTGAAATGATAGACGCCACATGAAGCATGACATACTAGATTCACTACTCTGGCCTTCCTCTGTATGACATTTCCAACCACACAGAACAGACGTACCCCCCCCTTACCCCTTCAAAACCCCAGACCTCAGAAATAGAGCGACAAATGCGTGTGAGAACAAGACAACACTGATTCTCACATGCTTAAAAACACACACACACACTAACATAGCTGAACCACGTAATATACACTTGCTCATTCAGAGAGCGGCTGTGCGTGAGAAGGATGTGTCAGAGGAGGGAGTGATGGGACTGCCTTGCCCTTTTCTGTTCACTAGTTCTTAGAGTGCATACTGTTGGTTGTATTTGTCATATGGAGCCTTTATGTAAAGAGTACCGAAACATTTGTGACAAAGTCGAAATTAGCAAGCAGTAATTTTCCTGTCTCAAATCTCAGGCATCTATTTTGCAAATTAATTCATGTTTTGTAACTGTCGAAGTTATGATTATAAAGTGTTTGTCATACCAATGACTTTTGAATATTCTGAATTGTCCCAGAACAAGATGATACACTTCAACATAATACAGTATTGATACACTTCAACATAGTACAGTATTGATACACTTCAAGAAGGGATGATCTAGAATCAGACCAGTATAGTGTACATGATTGAACTCTGCTGTGTAAACTGAGACAGAAGAGGAAGAGGTGGGCGAGTGCCTAGTTATAGTGTTCCTATTGGTTAACCACTACCCTCCCCCTCCTACCAGCCTAACTCGGTACAAATCTCAGAGTTTTCTGTAAGTACTGAATCAGTGTTGTATCTACACATGCGTACTCACGCAGACACACACAGGCACATCAGACTGGATTTAACCTTGTCACTGCAGGCTAGACCACCATACCAGGTTGCTATAGAAATGGGTCACTTTCCAACCAGTGTACACACTCTTCTCACCAACAAACTGCATCAAAAGCCTTTCTTTGTGATATCAGTAATATCCAAGATGATTGAGACAATAATCTACGGGTATGAATGTCTTAACCTAATTTCTTTCTCTTTTAGATCAGGCAGCTCCGCGGGCAGCGCTCCAAGTTCGCTCCTAGTTCCCGGGGCGGGGGCTACCCGGATCTGTGTCTAGCTAGCCCCTCGTCAGCCGGAGGCGACTACCTGAGCTCGGATGAGGACCTTCTTCCCAGCCCCATCCCCCCCAACGCCATGTACCCCGCCCTGCCCCACCCCTCGGCCAGGCTGGACAGCGAGGGCAGCACCGACAGCGAAGCAGAGGTCCACCCGGACCACCCCCACCACGGCCCCTCGCAGCAGCTCTACACTAGCATGGTGTGTGCTGAGGTCCTGGACAACTGAGCCATGGAGGTCCCTGGAACTCCCTGGTCCTGACCTAGACTACTAAAGATACTGTACTCAGTATCTCTTTAGTATTAGAGATGCTGTACTCGCCCCAACTTTACTGTACTACTGTTCTCACCCTAAACTACTGTAACCTGTAACGGACATCCTCCCCTCCTTCTTCGTGTTGGTGCCATGGTCTCTCCTCTTTGTTATTCTCTTCTCTCCATTTCCCCCTTTTACTTCTCTGCTCACTCCTATCTCTCTTCACTTATCCCTCTTTATCTCCCTCTATCTCCCTCAATCTCTTTTTCCTCTACATTCTCACAGACCCTGAGTCAATTCCAGTCCTATTCCCCTGTCTTGTCCTGTCCTTGGCATTAGTTTCCACATTGCACTCCGGACCTGAGTGAAGAACAGATAACTTCAGTATGCTCGCTCACTGTGCAGCAAGCATATCCTATCCGCACAGAAAGCCGAGAAAATAAAAGGGATTGAAAATAGACCCCAAAAAATGCTTTCAACTTTCAATACTCCAACCATACCACACAGCAGTGACTATGAGATGCAAAGGACATCGCTTTGATGAAATGATTCCCCTCAAGTTTGGAAGGACTTCAATATGGACTTGGGATCGGTAAAAGAGGATATGGATGGATGACTTGTTGGGCTTGACCCTGCTCTTACTGTCCCGTGAGCGAGATGTGGAACGTACTGTCTCCCATCTTTCTCTTTCCTCCTCCTTTTCTCTCTCTCTCTCCATCTCTCTTTCTGTCATTCCATCATTCCAAGAAGACCCATTGGCCACCTGCACTGCCTGTTAAAATGGAAACAACCATCCACTGTAACCTCACAATGCACACTTCAAAAAAAATTAGAGCGAGAGGGAACGAAGGAAGGATAGGGGTAGGAAAAGAGAGGAGTATGGCATGGACTTGTACACATCAATATCATAGGGATGTTACTAGATGACATCACATGCATAGATGAATATTAACAATTTCCCTTACTGAAATATGTTTGTTGTGTGTGTCTCAATGACTTGCAAATGAAACAAGGCAAGCGAATTACGATGGCTAATGTCAACAACAACAAAAATCTCAACGTTGCCAAATCTTAGGTCATTTTTCTGCTATTATTTATGTTCTTATTTATTTGAATATTTTTTATATATCTATATAGATACCAACGGCGGCCAAACTTTATATATACGTTGAGTTCCCTCGGTCCTTTGTGCCAACTTGAATCCCGAGGCTGAGGTGTCAACGGACGGTGTCCATGACGATGCGTGTCAGAGAGACAGAGCAAATGCGCTGCTATGATTATCCTTTTTTCTCACAGTCTTCTTTTATGTTTTGTTCTATCTGCTCGACATACAGTTGAACTTTACACCCCTTAGGAATCAGTTGTGAGTGCGAAAACTACTGTGAAGAAATTGTTGAACGGTTATGGCTATGCTTCATAATGTCTCTACCTATGACTTCTGAAATAGCCACACATAAACAACTCCTGTTATAATCTATTTGAAATGTGTTAAGGCATTTTTAAACCCTAAGAGCAGGTATCAACCCACAAGTGTTTATAAGAGCAATGGCTCAGTCAATCATTCATTTTGTCTAATGGTGAGGCTGGAGTTTACTAGTTTGGGACTGATTGGCATGTGTCCGTCAAAATGCTGTGTGAGTGACGTGAAGGGGTTAATTTGAAGTTACCAAAAAAATTAGAATTTGTTGAAATTGACCAATCAGAGGCAAAAATATATATAATTTACCAGCTACAAGTGTACTGATCAGATCATCATAAATATCATTATCAAGTTGGACCAGGGTCATCACTCTGTTTATGTCTCTGTTGTTCTGTTCTCTGTTGTTCTCGTCTCAGTCATGGTGCTGTATGATGAATTATCAATACCTCTCCTTCCAGAATAGCCAACTGTGACATCACTTCCTCTTTCTACTGCCTGTTACCAATAGGATTTAGGGATGGATGGAAACATTCAGTTGAACGTGTGGACTGAAAATGTCTGACTATCTGATCCATGCTGTTACTACAGCTTCAGATGGCTAAAATGCACAGGTTAACAGACTGGGGGCAGTATTTTGCCTAGTATATACCTCACTGGCTAACTATGTGGCATATCATCCCAATAGTCTTGAATATATGACAAATGCTTGTTAGAATTAGCTTTAGCTCAGTCATTAGGAGTGGGGAGACGAATGCATCGCCTCGGTGTCATGTTTCCAAAGCATTCAAATGTTCTGTGTTTATATCAATGGGACAGAGTTGATCATGGGAATCGATGATAGCCAACTGGAAAGAAGCGCAATGTGGTTGCTTTCCCAATGTCAAGGGGGAAAGGATTCCATACAAACTCTATATTGTCTTACGTCTGTGGCAGACACTTCACATATCCCATTTTATATATTCTTACAACAGTGGAAGCAAAACGTATTGTATAATTCAATAATATTCCATATGACAACCTGAACTGAAGTATTAATATAAATATATCACAAGAATAATTGAGTTGATTTGCTGATGCAGAGGATGTGTAGTAATATATTCAACAGGGTGATATACGATCCTAAGATTCTGGATATACGATCCTAAGATTATGGATCTCCTCTTGACTTAAAGCAGTGAGTGCTGTTCTGGGAATATGGGAGTGGATGCTTGTAGTGGTTAGTGTAGCAAGCTAAGGCCCTGTCTCATGTCAGTATTAGTGAGCACTTGCAATATTTCTTGGTAGTATTGAGGTACTGTATAATGCTATGCCACCAAGCCTATGCATCCCAACTTTGTATCATGTTTTCTTGTGTTCAAATTATGCCATGCACTCAGATTTGGTGTGTGCCTGGCTTTTGTTGCACAGTGATGCTGAATGAAGGGGGAACCTGTCACCAACTGCCAAGGAAATAAGGGAGCTCTTCTAATGGGGTTCCACTGCCATGTAGCCCATCTTTCACTCGCTCAACTATTACAAATAACCACCTTTTAGAGGTTAAACCAGTGCAGCAGCTGAAATCACTGTTGTCTGGTGTAACATCCTGGACCAGTCAGTTAAGGTATTACTTTAGCAATGGGAGGGAGTTCGGATGCCATGTGTTGTCAACCTGTGGTAGAGTATAGTCTTGGTCAGTGGTGGAAAAAGAACTTGAGTCATACCTGAGTAAAAGTAAAGATACCTTTTAATAGACAATTACTCAAATAAAAATGAGTCACCCAGTAAAATACTACTTGAGTAAAAGTATTTGGTTTTAAATATGCATCAGTATCAAAAGTAAAAGTATTAATCATTTCAAATTCCCTACATTCAGCAAACCAGACCATTTTCTTGCTTTTTTAAAATGTACGGTTAGCCAGGGGCACACCGACACTCAGATATAATTTACAAACAAAGCATTTGTGTTTAGTGAGTCCGCCAGATCAGAGGCAATAGGGGTGTTCTCTAGATAAGTGTGTTAATTTGACCATTTTCCTGTTCTGCTAAGCATTCAAAATGTAACGAGTACTTTTGCGTTTCAGATAAAATGTATGGAGTAAAAAGTACATGTATTTTCTGTAACTTTTACGCCACTAAATTCCTAAAGTTGTCAAAAATATAAATAGTAAAGTACAGATACCAAAAAACTACTGAAGTAGTACTTTAAATTATTTTTTACTTAAGTACTTTACTCCCCTATTAGACACTACTAGACAGTGTCTAATTTACACAAAGTCTTGTGCACTCGCTCCACACTCGCATAACACCAGGGTGTATGACAACCCTGCATAATACAAACACTATACTGCTGTTCAGAGATGGTGCTCGGATGCGGAGTTCCCCAGTGTCCCAACTACAACTGGTATAACTGTGACTAAAATACTTTTTGATACACATGAAGATGCCCTCTGATTCAGTATTTGTCATCCGTGTAGTTTTATGATTAGCGTTGGTATGGCTATTCTTTGATCTGAACCAAGATCATGTTTAAAATCTTAGGGTGTGGGGAATGGTAGGGTTCCATGTTTAAATCTATATAGTGCCATAATGTAGGTAGATTTATACATAGTATATCAAATGCAATTTTCATAGACAGTTCAGCATTTGCACTCTGGTTTAGGATGGTGTTCACCAAAAATATCTCAGGTGAAGGCCACTGTTGAGCTAGGACTGAAGGATCCCCAATATGTTTAAGATTTATATATATATATATATATGTATGTATGTGTGTAACCATGTTAGAATGAAACTGGAACGCTATACATGCCATTGTCTGTGTCTCAAAGAAGAAGGAAACAAAACATGGAGACTCCCCCTTATGGACGGTGTCCTCATGCATACCCTGGGTTGTATTCATTAGGGCACACAATGTCAAATATTTTTAAATGTTCTGCAACAGAAAACAAAAATTAGTGTTTCTTATTGGACAAGTCCATGAAGTACCTCCCGGTTTCAGTCACTTTTCTTCCATTTGGCGCCTCAAACACAACCCCGGTGTAGGACTTCTCTCATGTATGTAACAGCAGGTCGGTATCCACTTTACTCCCCCCAACCTTGTTCAATCTCTCTTGCAATTCTACCAATGTGTTGTCAAGTATATTAATGACAGTAATAAAGATGATATTAATGACAATATTATGAAAACATTTCAGTGTTCTGTACTTGATGATGATATGAAATAAACATTGACACCACATTCTCAGATGCCATGTCGAGGTGGCACGGTGTTGTGTTGATTGTCTCCACCCCTGTCTTCATTTGGATATAAAATCCATTGTAATCTTCCATTGAACCTGTTATCCTCTTTGGCTCTCTGTCCCTCTCTTATCTTTCTCTCCCGTCCTGCTCATCACAACATTGGGTTACCAGTTAATTTCTGTTTGGGCTTTCCGTCTCCATCGCTCTCTGCTCTAACTTCCATTTTGAAACTCCCTCCTGTCTCAACACTTGTGTGTGTCGACACTTTGCCGCACATTACTCAAGTGACCCCACCAACCTCCTCTCATTCAGTTACTTGGTATTCTCTTGCCTCACTTCCACACATCTTCCTGTTTTGTGATCATGTGAATCATTTTGATATAACAATGAAGTAGACTGATATTAGAGATTTGTATACCAACCTCAAGTCAAAGAGGACATTTGGTCATTTGAAAGTGAAGTGATTAGAGAGAGTACATCTGGACTTGTTTGGTCCTATATACTGTAGCAGAGCGGCGATGAGTGGGTTTTTAGTGCAGCAGAAAGACCTGTTGCTCAGCAGTGGAGTCTGTCTGGTCTTTCTGAGGAAGCTCTGTGGTTGAGGTGGCTGCTGCTGAGTGGAGCGGTGCTATACAGATACGCTCTTCCCCATCACTTTCATTGGGCTTCACTTTACTGAACACTACGTCTCAGTGGCAGAATACAGCCTAGAACTTCAACTTGAGCATATAGATAGATTTTTACTGTAATGATACATGATTTGAGCTTCCTATTCAATTTTAATTTGTTTACTACGTAGTTGGAGATTCAGGAGTAAAGTTTACAGTTTGGCATATCATATTTTGATATTTATTTTTGTTTTAATTCATTTAGAATTTGAGCCTGAATGTATTTGTTCAGCCTATTTGCTTGATGTGAAAGGTTGACATTTGTATGCCTTTTAAAGAACCTTATCTGGTAAGTTTGTATGAAACACTTTTTTGTAGTGAGATTTTCACATTTTTCATTCTCGCCGTAATGGCATAAATTACAGTATCACCATCTTTTAAAATCAAAGCTCTTTTGTCATCTCACCAGGTGACTTGACTGAAGACATCATCTCCAAGAGGGCTAGCCGCAGAGATTTCTCATTTCTCTTTTATTAGGTGAGTTTTTCTGCATTTACCGTACCAAATTAATTCAGCCAATGTGTTCAATCTAATCATTTATCTCCACGGGTGTATCTGCATCATACTTAGTTATGCTATTTCAAATGTCACCTTGTATCTGCAAAATTGCACAGTAGAAAGAGTTCCGTGTTTTATTTACTGATCCATTGGCCCTTGGGCAAAAGATATGAACTATTCTGCCTAGAACATAGAATACTTCAAATGAGAAATATTTTATATCTGAAGCTTTTAACCACTATGAATCCAGCAGAGGAAAAATAAATCAAGTTTTTCTATTTTTGGGAGCCTTTTTGTCCCTAGTCTTCTATCTTGTTATGTCTTCAATACTCTACCATTTGCCACCTGTAAGGCTGTGCAACCAGAGGGGAGAGAGCTCACAGGGTGAGTCGGGATAATACATAACGGTCTGCTGTGTTTGGTTGAATTCGGGTGGTAGCTGCTGTGGAATGGTTACAAAACACTGGGTGCTAGTATATGCTGCCACAGTTTATGCAGCAATCCAACCAAGCTCAAGCGTAAGGAGTATGTGCAATGACTTGGCTGAGGCGATCTGTCTAGAGATGTCTGTGAATTATACATAACACACATTTAATGCCAAATAAATGACCTCCTTTATGAATAGATACAGTAGGAAAAGCTCTGCTGGGAAAATACTCTATTTCCATTCAGCATATTTGAACTGATTTCATTATGGAGCTCGTTTTTATGGTTTCAAAATGTTGTCTTCATTATTTTAGTGTCAGCAAAACCCACAGTACTGTTACCTTCAAAGTGGTTGTGTGACCAGGGCCTGTACTCAGAAAGCATTTCCGATTAGGTGTGCTGATCTAGGATCAGATCCCCCGTGGTCCTGTTATCCTATTCATAATGATCTGAAAACTGATCGTAGATCAGCACTTATACTCTGATAAGCTTTATGAATACGGCAGTGTAGTATGTGACCGTGTTAGTCAAAGCACTGCTGCCACCTGCTGTATGTTGGTTGATATGAATAACACCTGGACTATTATGTCAATTTTCATGTACTCCATATTGCAGGGCCTTCTACTTCCCTTCCATTAGACTGAGTCTACAAAACCCTCTGTGCTCCTGCTGCTTCTCGCTTCCCCACCATGCCTCGTTCTTTCCTGGTGAGGAGGGGGGGCTCTCACACTCTGCGCCCCAAAGCAGGTAGCCCCTGCTTGGGCACAACCCTGGTGCCAGTAGGTCCCTCAGAAACAGACAAGAGGCAGGGGGGTACCCTTCAGGGCCAGCTGTCACCTAAGAGTGCAGTGTCTCTAGTGACACACAATGAGGCCTACCCATCACAGCCCTCTCCACCTCCAGCCCTCCACCCTGCCTCATATAGTCCCCCTTACCTTCACCCCACCAGTCCCATGTCTTCAGGTAGGTGTTGAACACTGAGGCTCAGCTAACACAAGCTCATGTACATCTGCCAGATTTGTGTATTATTGTTCTTCCATAATCATTCATTCTTTAACAATTTTCATTAAAGTTAAGACTGAAACAGCAATGTGTTTAAGACCTAGAGATCAGTGATTGCTTGTAAGAGGGGCTATTAATGTAACTTCCTGCTATTCTCCATCTTAAGACGGTAGAGCTGCGCTGCACCACCACTCTCCCTCCCAGTTGAACCCTGGCAGCCCTTCTGAGGAGGTGGGCTCTCCCCTCCTGGACGAGACCCGACACAGAGACTGTCCCCAGATCAGTGACCACAGGACCACTGGGACTGAATGCCCACTGTATGGAAAGGTTAGTGGATGATCCCAAATTAGTTTTGTTATTCTAACCCTCTGACAAGTCCTCATTGCAAATAATAAAATGTTCTTAATTGATTTACCAGTATAAATAAAGATGAATTATTAAACATCAATCCTCCTCTCCATCAAAAAGGTTTGATATTAGTGATAAGAGAAAGCTATGTTTGCTTCCATCATGGATAGTAAACAATTCGGACTCATTGGAATAGCACTGAGGTGATTGGATAGACCTACACACAGCCTTCTTATTAACCAAAGGTCAAAGTGCAGCAACTGAAGTCTGACATGCTTTAACTCTATTCTGTTTTTTTTACTGGAAGACCAGTGTGAGGATTAGATTAAGATAAGAGGTCTATTGTATTTACTGCACTGCTCTCCACTTCTGCAAATCACATTAAAGTGTTTGTTTTCTTTTCAGAGTTTCTTTTCTTTCTCCAGTGTGGAGTCCCACGTCCACAAGTGCCATGGTGGCAGACACAAGCAGTCATCATCAGCACACATCAAGACTAACAGTCAGCCGTACGGCTATAGGCCAGACCTGGGTTTGAGCTACAGGGTCAAGGTAGGAATAACACACCTAATAACGCCAAATAAGGTCTGTTGCCTGCCACATTACATGTATAATGAAGGGTTTTAAAGCAGCTCTGGGGTCAGGTCTATTATAATCAGATCACATGGTGACGTCAAGATGTGGGACATAAGTTCTATCCTACCTGAAAAGGCTGATAATGCAGGTATTTTTTTCATACAGCTCTTACAGAAAAAGGGCATTATCATAATTTCACAATGTTATTTCGACCTCATAGTATGGAAATATCATAAAAAGAACTGGAAATCAAGTTATTAACTGCACTGTTCTACTAAGATATATGGAATTGTTTTAAGGTCATAGCAAGGATAATTTAGCTATTTGATTTTGAATTTTAAGACTCCTTGAAGTACCCAAAAAATATATAAAAAATATATTTTTGTCCTTACTGTTATTAGCCCATAAAAACGCATTGAATAACAGATTCACTACACGGAACAACAGATAGTCCCCCAAAAAGATCAAAAGGAAGTTAGTTCTGAAGTGTCTCTCCTATATCTGAGAGATTTAAGAAAGATCAGGAAACATATATATATATATATATATATACAGTGGGGAGAACAAGTATTGGATACACTGCCGATTTTGCAAGTTTTCCTACTTACAAAGCATGTAAAGGTCTGTAATTTTTATCATAGGTACACTTAAACTGTGAGAGACGGAATCTAAAACAAAAATCCAGAAAATCACATTGTATGATATTGCATGACATAAGTATTTGATCACCTACCAACCAGTAAGAATTCCGGCTCTCACAGACCTGTTAGTTTTTCTTTAAGAAGCCCTCCTGTTCTCCACTCATTACCTGTATTAACTGCACCTGTTTGAACATGCATGTTTACATGAATAAAAGACACCTGTCCACACACTCAATCAAACAGACTCCAACCTCTCCACAATGGCCAAGACCAGAGAGCTGTGTAAGGACATCAGGGATAAAATTGTAGACCTGCACAAGGCTGGGATGGGCTATAGGACAATAGGCAAGCAGCTTGGTGAGAAGGCAACAACTGTTGGCGCAATTATTAGAAAATGGAAGAAGTTCAAGATGACGGTCAATCACCCTCGGTCTGGGGCTCCATCCAAGATCTCACCTCGTGGGGCATCAATGATCATGAGGAAGGTGAGGGATCAGCCCAGAACTACACGGCAGGACCTGGTCAATGACCTGAAGAGAGCTGGGACCACAGTCTCAAAGAAAACCATTAGTAACACACTACGCCGTCATGGATTAAAATCCTGCAGCGCACGCAAGGTCCCCCTGCTCAAGCCAGCGCATGTCCAGGCCCCTCTGAAGTTTGCCAATGACCATCTGGATGATCCAGAGGAGGAATGGGAGAAGGTCATGTGGTCTGATGAGACAAAAATAGAGCTTTTTGGTCTAAACTCCCCTCGCTGTGTTTGGAGGAAGAAGAAGGATGAGTACAACCCCAAGAACACCATCCCAACCGTGAAGCATGGAGGTGGAAACATCATTCTTTGGGGATGCTTTTCTGCAAAGGGGACAGGACGACTGCACCGTATTGAGGGGAGGATGGATGCGGCCATATATCGCGAGATCTTGGCCAACAACCTCCTTCCCTCAGTAAGAGCATTGAAGATGGGTCGTGGCTGGGTCTTCCAGCATGACAACGACCCGAAACACACAGCCAGGGCAACTAAGGAGTGGCTCCGTAAGAAGCATCTCAAGGTCCTGGAGTGGCCTTGCCAGTCTCCAGACCTGAACCCAATAGAAAATCTTTGGAGGGAGCTGAAAGTCCGTATTGCCCAGCGACAGCCCCGAAACCTGAAGGATCTGGAGAAGGTCTGTATGGAGGAGTGGGCCAAAATCCCTGCTGCAGTGTGTGCAAACCTGGTCAAGAACTACAGGAAACGTATGATCTCTGTAATTGCAAACAAAGGTTTCTGTACCAAATATTAAGTTCTGCTTTTCTGATGTATCAAATACTTATGTCATGCA